>NC_051239.1:3660631-3748131 GCF_015220715.1 Pygocentrus nattereri | reverse complement strand
CATCATTTCCCTCAGGCAGCGAGTGAACTGAGAGAAAAAGCTCGCAGGGCTTTCTTTGCCATAAAAGGTCATATTTTTGTTGAAATTCCAATCAGAATTGGGATAAAAATATTTGAGTCAGTAATTGAACCAATTGCCCTTTATGGCAGTGAAGTGTGGGTCCGCTAACCAACCAGGAATTTCACAAATGGGACAAACATCCGATTGAGACTCTGCATACAGAGTTTTACAAAAACATTTTAAAAGTACACAGAAACACCAGCAACAACGCATGCAGAGCAGAATTAGGTCAGTACCCACTAAATATAAACATACAAAAAAGGGCAATCGAATTTTGGATGCACCTACAAAATAGCGACCCCCACTCATATCATCATAAAGCTCTGCAGTACCAGGAGTTGAGCAAAGACAACAGTCCCCTCACTCAGCTGGTCCTGAACTACACACTAACCTGCACTAACACACACACACACACACACACACACCTATACAACACACACACACACACACACACACCTATACAACACACACACACACACACCTATACAACACACACACACCCACACACACACACCTATACAACACACACACACACACCCCTACACTTATACAGAACCACAGACACACACACACAAATACACATACACACCTATACAACACACACACACACACACCTATACAACACACACACATACACACACCTACACCTATACAGACACACACAAACACACACAGACACACAAATACACAAACACACAGACATACAAACACACACACACACACAAATAAACACACAAATATACATCATATTACATCATATTATATTATAGTACAACATATTGTAATATAAGAGTCCAGTGAACTGATTACAGAAACACTAATATGGTAAAAATGAAGAGGGTTTTGTTCTGGAAACATGTTTATAGTGAACATCACTGCAGTTTGGCAGGTCGACTGAACAAGAAATGGAGGAAAGTTAATCAGCGAGTTTGGTTGTTTTTCCAAAACACACCACCCCGGTTGGCGAGGACGGGCCGACCACCTCCGATCCGTCATGTGAGCCAGAGCGGGATAGTAACCATCGCCCAAGCCGACGGTCTCGAAGTTAGTGCGGCCTCTCAACTGCGCCTCCGGGGGGCGCTGTTATTGAGACACCACTACAGCCTTATAAAGGGGGCGGGGCGACAAGGTTTCCCGTCTATGGTGAGTGAATGACAGTGACCCCATATTCACCTCAGACGGTGATTAGATTTAAATATACAATCATTTACAGCTTCAACGATCAACTATTAAAGTCTAAAAAACCGATTATTTAGTCGTTTTCCCCGTATTAGTCCGCCGAACTGCATCCTGGGAGCCCTCACTGGCGCGTCTGTCACGGTTACCATGGAGACCTGCGAACGTAGCGCTGACACGCAGTATGAAGGAAAGAAGGGAAGCTGTTAATGTTTAATGTTCATCTAATAACGTATTAGTTTAATTTCACTAACAGAGCTCAACAGCTTGAAGAGTCAGACGGGGAGCGGCCGCTGTTTTTAGCCGGTTACTTACAACAAACTAAACCACTTTAGTCTCCCTCTCTCTCTCTCTCTCTCTCTCTCTCTCTCTCTCTCATTTAACGATGACGTCAGATACGTAAAATAAGTAACATGAAAACAAATAATTCAGAAAAAAATCTGAAAAAAATCCAGATTTTGGTGGAATCATAACAAAAAAACAGAAAGATATATTTTAACCTCATTACACTCAGAACGTTTTAATAGCATTATTATTTCACTCCGTTACTATGCTGAAATCAGGGGGTCCTGCAGCCCCCTCAGCACCTCACCTTCATGTGTGTGTGTACATGTAATACAGCCCCTCCCCCTTAATTACGAAGAGATATTTCATCATTAATGTTATTAATTTTGTATTATTCACATATATAAAACAAAAAAACTGAATCCTCAAAAATAACGGCACTCCGCTTGGTGTGGCCTCGCCGCACCTCCCACCACCCCACCCTACCGGCCTTCGGGGAAGAAGCCGCCCTTCCCGCCACTGAGTTCGAACCCGCGGCCTCTCCACCCTCGGGCCAGGATGCTCTGCAGCTCAGCCAGGGCACATTCCGTCTGCGCCAAGCGGTTGCAGGAACTGCGATATCAGTAAAGTCCATATATGGTTTACAGTAGGGGGCGGGGGGCGGGGTGTGGGGGGGGAAGAGCGGCAGAAAGTCAGTGCAGACTGTTCAGATGGGATTTTCTCGTGGACTGGGGAACAACTTCTTAAGTGGAGCTTTATTTTCAGACTGAAATCGTTCGTCCTGTCCGTTTTCCCTACGTGAACAGGCTTGCAGGCATTTTTTACATTTACTTAAATTACGAGTAAGGTAGGTTTGTCGGACTTTCATTGTTTATACAGCTTAATTGTCCAGGTTGAGCCTTCAGTTGTCAGTAGATTTATTATTGAACAAATATGATCGATTAATCGCGATTAAGTGCCCATTTCCAACTTAAGTAACGTTAGCACATTTTCAGCAAGCTAGTTAGCTAGCAGACTGTTCAGAGCTAACCGAGCTAACCTGGCTAGCAGATAGCACAAACCTTAAAGCAGCAACTAGGTTTTCCAACGTTGTGTGGTTTTTATCATCAACCACACAATATAAAGGTAAAATGTTTAATTATTCATTTAACAGACCCCCAGCCAACGTAGTTGAGGTTAGCTTCTTGTTCGAATTGTCCGTTCCACCTTAAATACTAATTATAGAACAGAGAATTCAAATAAGAAGCTGGGACCCGTTATTGAGCGTAAACCCGAGGGAAGACGTGGCTGAAGTTAGCTTCTTATTCGAATTCCCCGAATTTTCCGTTCCACCTTAAATGGTGCAGCAGTTACATGGCGCCTAAGGCATCAGAATGTAAGTGCTGCACCATTTAAGGTGGAACGGAAATTCGAATAGCAAGCTAACTTCAGAAAGCCAGCGCTTGAGCTTTACCAGCAAAGTGACAGCGAGTTTTCCTGTTACCCTCAGAAGCTTCAGCCTCAGCCCAGCCACAGCACGTTACCCAGCAGAAGCTGTTCAGCCATAGTTTAGTGCAGGTTGTTAGCTAGTTAACATTAAATTAACCGTTAACTTCTTTGGATTAAACCAGCCCCTAAAGTATGAAGGCAGGAAATAAATGTTCTGTCAGTTTAATAGTCTGTTCCCCTGAACTTAATAAATCGCTCTTATTTTCACTGCAGTGACCCGTCCATAGAAACTGGTCTAAATGGCCAAATACTTTAAAATGATATCATTCTTAAAAGAGACGGTTCTTTAAGTACTAAATGTTGTGGTTCTATTTAGAACCATAAGTTCTATATTTAACTGTCTTGTGCTTCAGTGGTTTTCTGAACTGTGAAGTGGTTCTTCAGATTGATGGAGGATGTGTTGTATATGGTCCCATATGGCACCTTTTTGAAAATATTTCTATAGAGCACCAAAAACCACTGCGTTTGGAGCCTTGAAGAACCGTCTTTTTTAAGAGTGTACAGTAAAATAACTGATTTATAATGATGGGCTGAGAACAGACTACATGTTGGTCTGTGTTTTGAACTTGACTGTTTATTGACCAGTGTGAAAACCTTGACTGCTAATTGCTTATAGTAAAATCATCTCATATTTCTGCTCAGTGCTGATATATGGCTGATTATTGGAAATGGACACATTTTAAGATGTGTTGAATTAGACTGATCATTAAATTATATCAACCACCAAGAGTGTGGAACCCTGATTTATTAACATGTGCAGTGTGTGTTAGAACTGGAAGTGATGTGTGATGTAACTGCTACAGTTTATGGCCAGTAGGGGGCTCTTTTCTTCAAATAGTAAAAAAAGAAAAGTGCCTCTGACAGATGCTGTAGAGCAAAACAGGGAATATTTCTTGTTAAATGAAACTGAATTAGTTTGAATGGACTTTTTAGCACTCAGAGGAATGCATCATTTGACATACAGTGATATAAAGGTAGCAGAGATATGAAAACAGTGACTAAAGAAACGAGCGATGAAACATTCAAGAACGAATAAAGAAATGAAATTAGCCATTCTTATATCCTTGATTGACTTCAGGACGTATATAAACGGGTAAACGGGTGTCGTGCACGGGGGTAAAGTAATATCCACAAAGGCCCGGCATGATTGCAGGTTTTCATTCCAGCAGAGCTGGAGCACCTATGATCAGTTGCTGAAGAACAGAGTCCAGCTGATTAAACTAGTAGGTGTGCTCCAGCTGGTCTGAAATGAAGCCCTGCAGCCACCCTTGGATAAGACTAGCCAACCCTGGTCTAGTGGGTGTGAAAGGTGTACAATACTGAGGGTTTAACATTGAAAAAAACATTTATTACATTTTGGGAACATTTTGAGCTTCTAAAAATGTTAAACTCAGAGAAAGAGATTCTTTGTACATAGAACGTTTTTCTACAAATAAAATGTTTTTTTGTTTTTTTTAGTGTATAATGGAGCACAGACGGGGACACAGTGAGCAGAGTGATATGCGCAAGAGAGCTGTTAAGAGAGGTAATGACATGATTACATCCTTGGACAGAGATGCACCTGATAGTTCCAGAGTAGACCTAACCCAGGAGGACCGTGTAGTAGCAAGCTTAGTTTAGAGAACTAGTTACTGATGATGTGGCTGTCAGGATGTCTGAAGGAGATAACTGCATTAGGCTTAACAATGCAGTTGTTTCAGTACAAAACATAGTTCTTCATCAAGACAAAGTGTACATTATTTATAAGGACTACACCAGAAAAGCCATGTTTTTTGATTACCCTGTTGATTCTTGTGAGTTGGGGGTTTTTGCTGTTTCACATTTGTCCTCGGATCTCAAATGTGCAAGACTTGAGGAAGATGAGCATGTGACCAAATATTTTAGGATGCCATTTGAGGTTCAGGATAAGTTTGTTGTTTTCCCTCTTCTGCATTTGCAGTAATAGGACAGGGCGTATGTTTCTCCCCCATTTGCATTTTAGCACAAGAAATATAGTGATACCACATAGTGAGCTTTGTGGATACGGAAGAAGTAGAAATGGTCCCTGCCGTCTGGGTGAAGGACGGTGTTTGTCTGTGGCCTCCATACAAGAGTGAAGGTGTCCAGAGGGCAACCAAGTCTCAGGAGCAGCCTCATGAGAACTGGACTCCATATAACATAAAAGTGTTATATACAACAAGTATGTATACATACACATATTCTTTGATAAAGTGAGCGTAGTCGTGTGTGATGGATTCATTAATAATCATAAATGTTTTTGCCCAACATTGACAGATAATTACGGTGAAGCACGAAGAAAACTTCCACTTGCAGAGCAACAGACAGATCTCCAGTCAGAAGCTGGGAATGAGTCACTGAAGCCACCAAAAAGGAAAATAATGTAAGCTTTCATGTAATAATGACCGTTGTGCCCTATATGAGTAGTTACGCAAAAAAAATCTACTTAACATATTTGATGTTTAATGTCAGATGTGTTCTCTAGTTTACAGCTGGGCCAATGTTAAAAAAAAACATCACTGGTTTTTAATTGACACCAAAACTCATCTCTGTAAATAATTGTCGATATCTTCATTTATTTGCTTCAATTTTTTTTGGGAAAAACAATGTAGCTATGCAGTCAGACAATATAACACGTGTTGATGGACAGTTTATGAATCCTGTAACTGCTCAGTGACCAGTTTCTGACCACACTGGTGCTTTTGGTGGGATGTTTTTGTGGTGGAACTAGGGCTGGGCGGTATGATCAAAAATATTGTATCGCAGTATTTTTAAAGATTCAGATGGTTTCACGGTATATCACAGTATTTTTATTTGGATTATTTTTATTACTATTTTGCATGTCTAGGACTTTATAAAGGTTTATAGCTCATTAAATTTTCAAGAGCATATCTAAATATAAAAGCATTTTAATTGCTTCATGTTAGGGCGATATGAGAAAAAAGGACTACATTCATAAAACGTTTGTATGAGAATTGTTTGCTTAAATTTGTATGGAATTTATGGGTGACCACAAAACCTTTCATGTTTGTCTCCAAACACCAAACGAACGTCTGCTTGGAGATGGATATGACACTGATGAAGAGGCCTTTGTTCCCAAAAAGAAGGTCTTGCCTCAAGCTCCCAGAATAAAGCAACCATTTAAAAAATGCACTGTATCAAACTCTCCTGGTTTACAAGTGCACCCAAGCCCTGAAGCTCAGAGACCAAGCAACTCTGCCTCAACTCTGTGGCACCAAATATCTCCAGATCCGCTGCTGTACCATGTGACTTCATCAACTTCAGCAACATCATTGTTGTCAGCAGCCTCACATAAGGGCCTAGAAAATTCATCTGAAAGGCATGGAGAAAATACTCTTGGGACATCCCTGCGCCAGGCTATTGACCTATCAGATGACCCACAAACTCCTAGTCAAACACCTGAACAGTTATGGCAAGACAACAATTATGAAGGACAATCATGGATCCAGAATCATCAAATAAATTTGTGGTATCAAGAATCACCTATAGATTCTCAGCGCCAGGCAACTCCATCGGTATGGCAGCAGGAATCTGCTCCAGTGTCAACCAAGGAAACACTCAAGCTTCAAAGGCTGAGAAATGTCTCTGTTTGTGAACAGAAGTGTGCATGTAAGAATTTTTATGTCTGTATTTTTTTTTTCCCATCCAGTCGTCAGCTTATACTGACTATATATTAATTTTGTAGATTCGTTGAATGCTCTAATAATGTTTCTTCTAATGGTGTTTCAGCACTACTGCATGACCTGTTGATAAAGCAGGAAATAATAATTGAGCAACAGAGGAACTTAATAAGGACGGTCCAAGATCTGAAGACCACTAGCGCTAGGGAGAACACGGCTGCCTGTGAGGACACAATTGCTTGTGACATGTATCAAAGGCACCTTCCTATTGAAGACCTTCCTTCACCGATGGCTCTGGAAAATGACCTCCGATCTTCTCCAGACAAGAGGAAAAAACTGGTAAACAGAAATTTGTTTGACATAGTTTTCCCTTTTGAAAATGTGTTTTATTATTTACAGTATTTGCTAATAAATCTTTGAATATTTGACATATTAGCAGAGATTGCCCAAGTGAATGATGACTATAATATTGTATATACTGATCATTTGCTTGGTCTCAAACATCATCAACATAATCAAAGCCTGTGTTGGTGATACTTATTTTTCTGTACTAGAAGATTCATGGCATATTTAACATTTTTACAGGTGCTTGAACTGGGGCTTATTGGTGGTGCTGACATCAGAGACACTGTCCGGCGCATTTTGAAGCAGACGATTAAAAATGATCTAGCTAAAACTGTCAACTGGCGAGGCGTGAATGGGAAAACAGGTTTTCAAAGCCTGCAGCTGGAGAACGTTGTAACTGGTAAGTGGAGTTGTGTTGTTGAAGTTTTTCTCACATCTTAATGGAGAATACCTCAGACAGAGTAACAGTTTGTATTGGACCTGACTCTGAGATCCCATGTCCTCCCAGGTGTTGTCCACTCCCATTTTCTCTCTTAGTTTGGAATATGTTTCTACAACAAAAATGAAGAAAAGATTGTATTGTCTGCATAATCTTTTTTTTCTGAACCACCTGCTGAAGCCATGTGATAATCCCACAATGTATCTGTATGCAGGTTAAAGTGCTAGTATGATTGTCAGAAAAGGTGCATGACCAGTTTATCTTTAATGTGGTTTCATATCATTTGTAAATGTTTTTTTTTTTACTTGAACTACTGTGGAAAAAATAAATGTATGGATAATTTGTACTAATCTCTTTACATTGTTCTGTGCCCATCTGCTAGAAGCTGTAAGAAGAAACCCAGTATGTTCCCAGGCCACTGAGATGGAGGTAGAACGAGTCATTAGAAGATGGTTTCATCTGGCTTGTGATCGGGAGGGCGGGAGGAAGAGAAGAAAAGGGGAAAAGGCATCAGGACAAAACAAAATGTAATGGACACACCGCCACACTGGAGAGTGTGTCAAAACGTCCCACTGGAGACAGCGGGACTGGACCTGCTCTTAGTTAGCTTTTTTCTAGCTAGCTAATTACTCTAGGTGCTCTCCCCTCTCTGTCTGTTCCAGAGCATTGATGTATCTCTCCCACACTACTGCTTTGTGGGAGAGGAAGATATGTTTGGAGATGAGTAACAATGTGGAGGAAAGCTTGCAAGGTGTTTACTGGGTTAATTCTAAGCAGGATAAGTTACTGCATTCTTGCACTGTCCACTGTGCCGTTTCTACAGTTACACATTGTGTGTAACAACTTGCCCAAAACCAGAGTTACAACCATGTAAGCATTGGTTGTGTTTTTTTCAGTATTGTACGCAATACGGTACGTTAATAAAGGCTTTGTTCTTCACTTCAAGTGTGGAGACTTAATTGTACAAATAGACCCAAATACTATGAGCCTGGCAAATTTTTAGTTGGCATTTGGGCCAGTATTGGCTCTGCAGTGGCTTAAATACGGGTCTTCTGGCTCAGCTGTGGTGAAGTTATGGCTGTATTTTGGGGTGTAGTATAACATGTGGGTGAGTTCTGGCCTGGTTCTGGCATGGGTTTGGTTTGACTTTGGTTTGTGACGTTTGGGCCAGTTTTTGACCGTAATTCCATGAGGCAACTGGGCCGAATCCGTTGAAGCAGTGTGGCCCGGATTTGGGCCAGAACTGTTTTGCTATCTGGACGGTCGGGGTCCTTCGGGTTGGTGAGAAGCGCTTAGTGTGCAGCTCAGCAGCAGCTGATCAGTTTAAACTCCTCAATCTGCTCTAATATTAATAATCATCTTCATAACTGAGCGACTGAGGGGTAAACAGACTGAATCTGAGCGGTTTGGTGTGAAATGGTTCAGATGTCTTTACAGTGGTGGTGATGGGAAGCAGGGGTCGCCACGACAACAACACATTCATTACATTAACCTTTGTCCTGAGATAATATAATAATTAATAAATATCAGGTTAATGTGATCAACTTTGTCCTGTATGAATATAATAAATCATCTAAAGAACCTTTTAATCATTCTAAGGGTTCTTTAAGTGATTAGGGTTGGATACAGAACCACTGTGGTTACTAAGGAACCCTAAAGAACCGTCTTTCTTTTTTAAGTGTGTGATTTTAAGAGGAGAAGTAATCCAGAGTGACGTTTAATACAGTGACCTTTGGCCTGTGTTAATATAATGAAACACAGGGGGGGGAGCTGGAGCCTATCCCAGCAGTCTTTGGGCGGAAGGCAGGACACACCCTGGACAGGTTGCCAGTCCATTGCAGGGCAGACAGACAGACACAGACGGTCACTCACACACTCACACCCAGGGGTAATTTAGCGTGTCCAATATAGTAAACTAGAATATCAGTTATATATTATACATATATATATATAATCTAAATATAATGTTATATTATATATAATATTAATTATAATTTTATACAGTGACCTTTGTCCTGTGTTAATATAATGAAATGAATAGGGACTCTACAACCCACACAAGTGGCTCTCTCTCTCTGTCTGTCTGTCTCGCTCTCTCTCTGTCTGTCTCGCTCTCTGTCTGTCTCGCTCTCTCTGTCTCGCTCTCTGTCTGTCTCGCTCTCTCTCTCTCGCTCTCTCTGTCTGTCTCGCTCTCTCTCTGTCTCTCTCGGCCTCCCTCTCTCTCCCCCTCGCCCCTCCCTCCCTCCCTCTCTCTTTCCCGCTCTTTCTCTCCCTCCCTCCCCCTCCCTCCCTCCCTCTCTCTCTCCCCCTCACTCTCCCACTCTCTCTCTCTCCCCCTCGCCCTCCCACTCTCTCTCTCTCTCCCCCTCGCCCTCCCAGTCTCTCTCTCTCCCCCTCGCTGTCCCTCTCTCTCTCTGTCTCTCTCCCCCTCTGCTTCCCCCTCCCCCCTCCAGCCCTCCCTCTCTGCCCCCCCCCCCTCTCTCTCTCTCTCTCTTTCCCTCCCTCTCCCTCTCTCTCTCGCTCGCTCCCTATCTCTCTCTCTCTCTCTCTCTCTCCCTCTGTCTCCTGCCCCCCCTCACCCACCTCTCTCTCTCCCCCTCACCCTCCCTCTCTCTCTCCCTCCCTCCCGCCCTCTCTTTCTTTCCCTCCCTCCCTCTCTCTCTCTCTCTCTCTCTCTCTCTCCCCCTCTCTCTCTCTCTCTCTCTCTCTCTCTCTCATGCGCTGATTTGTCAGGGTTAAAGCCAGAAGGCCCAGCAATACCGTGACTCTTAAAGTGACAGTACACAATTAACCATGACGTCACATACACAAATTAGGTAACATGGAAACAAATAATTCAGAAAAAAATCAGAGGAAAAATCCAGATTTCAGTGGAATTTTAACAAAAACACTTGAACCTGATTAGACTCAGACCGTTTTAATAGCATGTTTAATTCCCTCAGTTACTCTCCTGAACTATCTTCATAACTGTAATATGTAGAGAACTGTTGCAGCGCTTTAACAGCACAGATGGAGTTTTGTCAACAAAAAAAACTGAATCCTCAAAAATTCCGGCCTCCGCTTGGTGTGGCCTCGCTGCAGCTCCCCCCGCGCTGCCCTACCGGGCTGCGGGGAGAGAAGCCGTGGGGTTCGAACCCGCGACCTTTCATCCTGCAGCTCAACCACCTCACAGTCCCTCTGCGCCAAGCGGCTGCCTTGACTGTGACGTCACTAACGTCCTTATATGGTTTACGGTATGTGGTCCTTATAAGGAGGTGGTGCTGACGTCATACCTGGACAAGGTCAGTGCGTCTCGAGCTGAGAGTGTGGGGTTAAAACAAACGACGATGCCGCTCTCGCGAGCTCGGGAATGGGTGGAGGGAGAAATGGCCGTGACCTCTCCAACAACGGGCGGGTTTTATTATTAATGGCACAAAATAAATCAGATGAAGCCTCTATGGCGGCAGGTGGAGCTGCGGGGTCGCTGAGGCGCATCACCAGAAGGTCCTGGGTTCGAATCCCGGTCGGGGTCCTTCCTGTGTGGAGTTTATCTGAGCGGGTTTCCTCCCACAGTCCGGCCGGTTGGAGAGAAGCGGCTTAGTGTGCAGCTCAGCAGCAGCAGCCGATCAGCTCAAACTCCTTAATCTGCTCTAATATTAATAATCATCTTCATAACTGAGCGACTTCATATAATAAATCATCTAAAGAACCTTTTAATCATTCTAAGGGTTCTCTAAGTTATCAGGGTTGGATACAGAACCACTGTGGTTACTAAGGAACCCTAAAGAACCGTCTTTCTTTTTTAAGTGTGTGTGATTTTAAGAGGAGAAGTAATCCAGAGTGACGTTTAATACAGTGACCTTTGGCCTGTGTTAATATAATGAAATAAATAAGAAATTAAATAAATAATTATTAATAATTTAAAAAAATATTATTAATAATTAAATATTTTATACCGTGACCTTCGTCCTCTATTAATAGAGTAAAATGAATAATAATTGTATACTGTGATATTCGTCCTGTGGTAATACAGTAAAATCAATAATGATTTAGTCAAATAAATAATAAGTTAGTAAAATAAATAATAATATACTAATATGAATAATAACTTTATACAGTAACCTTTGTCCTTTATTAATAGAGCAAAATAAATATTATAATAAAATACTTAATAATTTAGTGAAAGAAATAATAATATAGTAAAATAATAAATAATTTCATAAAGTAAATAACAATTTATTAAGATGAATAATAATTTGGTAATCTGAATAATAATTTTATACAGTGCCCATCGTGCTTTATTAGTAGAATAAAATAAAAAGCCATATATTAAAATAAATGATAATTTATTAAAATAAATAATAGTATATTAAAATAATACATTATTTAGTGAAATAAATAATAAGTTAGTAACAATAATCATATAGTAATATAAATAATAATAAAATAAATAATTATATAGAAAAATACATAATTTAGCAAAATAAACGATAATTTGGTCATTTATACTACATTTATCTCTCTGTCTCTCTCGGTCTCTCTCTCCCTCCCTTTCTCTCCCTCCCCCCCTCGCCCTCCCTCTCTCTCTCGCCCTCCCTCTCTCTTTCTCTCCCTCTCTCTCTCGGTCTCGCTTTCTGTCTTTCTCCCCCTCGCCCTCCCACTCTCACTCTCCCCCTTTCTCTCCCCCTCTCTTTCTCTCTCTATCTGTATCTTTCTCTCTCTCTCTCTCTCTCTCTCTCTCTGTCTCTCTCTCCATCTCTCTGTATCTGTCTCTCTCTCTCTGCATCTCTCTCCCTCCCTCTCCCCCTGGCCCTCTCTCTCTCTCCCCCTCACCCTCCATCTCTCTCTCTCTCGGTCTCTCTCTGTGTCTCTCGGTCTCTCTCTGTCTCTCTCTCTATATCCCCCCCTGTCTCCCCCTCTCTCTCTCCCCCTCCCTCTCTCTCCCCCTGTATGTCTCTGTATCTCTCTTTCTGCATCTGTCTCTCTCTCTCTCTGTATCTGTATCTCTCTCTCTCTCTCTCCCCATCTCTCTGTATCTGTCTCACTCTCACTGTATCTCTCTCTCACCCTCCCTCTCCCCTTCCCCCTGGGCCTCTCTCTCTCTCCCCCATGGCCCTTCCTCTCTCTCTGCCCCTCACCCTCCCTCTCTCTCTCTGTATCTCTCTCTGTATCTGTCTCTCTCTCTCTGTATCTCTCTCTCTCTTTCTCTCTCTCCCTCCCTCTCCCCTTGGCCCTCGCTCTCTCTCCCCCTCCCTCTTTCTCTCTTTCTCTCACTCTCTCTCTCTTTCCCTCCCTCTCTTTCACTCCCTCCCTCTCTCCCGGTCCCTGCCTCTCTGTCTCTCTCTCTCTCGCTCCCTCCCTCTCTCTCTCTCTCTCTCTCTCTCTCACTCTCTCTCGCACCCTCCCTCTCTCTCTCTCTCTCTCCCTCTCTCTCTCTGTATCTGTATGTCTCTCTATCTCTCTTTCTGTATCTCTCTCTCTCTCTGTATTTGCATCTCTCTCTCTCTCTCTCTCTCTCTCTCTCCATCTCTCTGTATCTGTCTCTCTCTCTCTGTATCTCTCACCCTCCCTGTCCCCCTCCCCCTGGCCCTCTCTCTCTCTCCCCATGGCCCTCCCTCTCTCTCTCCCCCTCACCCTCCCTCCCTCTCTCCCCCTCACCCTTCCTCTCTCCCCCTCACCCTCCCTCTCTCTCTCTCTCTGTATTTGCATCTCTCTCACCCTATCTGTCTGACTCTCTGTATCTTTCTCGCCCCCCCCCCCTCTCTCTCTCTCGGTCTCGCTCTCTGTCTCTCTCCCCCTCTCTCTCCCACTCTCTCCCTCCCCCTCGCCCTCCCTCTCTCTCTCCCTCTCTCGCTCCCTCTCTCTCTACCCTCGCCTTCCCTCTCTCTCTCACCCTCTCGCCCTATCCCTCTCTCTCTCCCTTTCACGCTTCCTCTCTCTCTCGCTCCTTCTATCTCTCTCTTGTTCTCACTCTCTGTCTCCCTCGCCCTCCCTCTCTCTCTCCCTCTCTCGCTCCCTCTCTCTCTCCCCCTCGCCCTCCCTTTCTCTCTCTCTCTCCATCTCTCTGTATCTGTCTCTCTCTCTCTGTATCTCTCACCCTCCCTGTCCCCCTCCCCCTGGCCCTCTCT
Organism: Pygocentrus nattereri; assembly: GCF_015220715.1. NCBI lineage: Eukaryota > Metazoa > Chordata > Actinopteri > Characiformes > Serrasalmidae > Pygocentrus > Pygocentrus nattereri. Next base: position 3,734,593 of record NC_051239.1, on the reverse strand, counting down.
CTCCCTCCCCATGGCCCTCCCTCTCTCTCTCCCCCTCACCGCCCTCTCTCTCTCCCCCTCACCCTCCCTCTCGCTCTCTGTATCTGTATCTCTCTCTCTGTATCTGTCTCTCTCTCTGTCTCTCTCTGTATCTGTCTCTCTCTCTTTCCCGCTGTGTGTCGCTGCCTCCCTCGCCCGCCCTCCCTCTCTCTCTCTCCCTCGCTCCCTCTCTCTCCCGCCCTCCCTCGCTCCCTCTCTTTCCCACCTTCCCTCGCTCCCTCTCTCTCCCGCCCTCCCTCGCTCCCTCTCTCTCCCACCTTCCCTCGCTCCCTCTATCTCTCGCTCCCTGTCTCTCTCGGCCTCGCTCTCTGTCTCTCCCTCTGTCTCTTCCCCCTCTCCGCCTCAGGAGGCGCAGCAATACCGTCACTCTTAAAGTGACAGTACACAATTAACCATGACGTCACATACACAAATTATGTAACATGGAAACAAATAATTCAGAAAAAAATCAGAGGAAAAATCCAGATTTCAGTGGAATTTTAACAAAAACACTTGAACCTGATTAGACTCAGACCGTTTTAATAGCATGTTTAATTCCCTCAGTTACTCTCCTGAACTATCTTCATAACTGTAATATGTAGAGAACTGTTGCAGCGCTTTAACAGCACAGATGGAGTTTTGTCAACAAAAAAAACTGAATCCTCAAAAATTCCGGCCTCCGCTTGGTGTGGCCTCGCTGCAGCTCCCCCCGCGCTGCCCTACCGGGCTGCGGGGAGAGAAGCCGTGGGGTTCGAACCCGCGACCTTTCATCCTGCAGCTCAACCACCTCACAGTCCCTCTGTGCCAAGCGGCTGCCTTGACTGTGACGTCACTAACGTCCTTATATGGTTTACGGTATGTGGTCCTTATAAGGAGGTGGTGCTGACGTCATACCTGGACAAGGTCAGTGCGTCTCGAGCTGAGAGTGTGGGGTTAAAACAAACGACGATGCCGCTCTCGCGAGCTCGGGAATGGGTGGAGGGAGAAATGGCCGTGACCTCTCCAACAACGGGCGGGTTTTATTATTAATGGCACAAAATAAATCAGATGAAGCCTCTATGGCGGCAGGTGGAGCTGCGGGGTCGCTGAGGCGCCTCGACCAGAAGGTCCTGGGTTCGAATCCCAGTCGGGGTCCTTCCTGTGTGGAGTTTATCTCCCGCAGTCCGGCCGGTTGGAGAGAAGCGGCTTAGTGTGCAGCTCAGCAGCAGCAGCTGATCAGCTCAAACTCCTTAATCTGCTCTAATATTAATAATCATCTTCATAACTGAGCGACTTCATATAATAAATCATCTAAAGAACCTTTTAATCATTCTAAGGGTTCTCTAAGTGATCAGGGTTGGATACAGAACCACTGTGGTTACTAAGGAACCCTAAAGAACCGTCTTTCTTTTTTGAGTGTGTGTGATTTTAAGAGGAGAAGTAATCCAGAGTGACGTTTAATACAGTGACCTTTGGCCTGTGTTAATAAAGAAGATAATAAAATAAATAATTAAAAAATAATAATGATAATAAAAATAATAACAATTATTATTATTATTATTTAACACAGTCCTCTTTATCTCATTTTATTGCAGTAATTACTAATTCAATAAAATATATTTGTTAGTAAATAATACTGTAATATTAAATTAATTAACATAGTAATATAAAACTGTCAGTGATTAATGATTATTCTAAAGCAATAAATAATAGAATAAATATTTTAATACAGTAATAATAATAATGTAACAGTCATTTTTGTCTTATTTTACTACAGTAAATACTAATTTAACATAATAAGCCTAAGAAATAATAATTGAGTATAGTAATATTTGTCCGATGTTCATTAAATCAAAAATAATTTTAAATATTACTTAATTATTATTTAATTATTAATAATTTTCATCATCATGTGAGAGCAGCCAGATGACCATTCACAATGACATGGACAAACACACTGATTACTGCATTAACACAGGACAAAGGTCACTGTATAAAATTATTATTCAGATTAATAAATTATTATTCATTTTACTGTTATTATTTACTTTACTAAATTATTATTTTACTATTTTATTATTTATTTTACACTATTAATAAAGGACGAAGGTCACTATATAAATTTATTATTCATATTACCAAATTATCAATTTAGTTAAATTATGTATTTTTCTGTTATTATTTATTTTATTAATTATTATTTATATTACTATAGGATTATTGTTACTAACTTATTATTTATTTTACTAAATCATTTATTATTTTACTATAGTATTATTTATTTTAATGAACTATTATTTATTTTACTATATAGCTGAGGCCACTGTATAAAAATGATTATTCATATTACCAAATTATTATTCATTTTAATAAATTGTTAATTAAGTTATGAAATTATTTATTATTTTACTATTATTATTTCTTTTACTAAATTATTATGTATTTCACTATATTTATTTTACTCTATTAATAAAATACAAAGGTTACTGTATAAAGTTATTATTCATATTAGTATATTATTATTTATTTTACTTATTTATTTGACTAAATCATTATTCATTTTACTGTATTACCACAGGACTAATATCACAGTATAAAATTATTATTCATTTTACTAAATAATTATTCATTTTACTCTATTAATAGAGGACGAAGGTCACGGTATAAATATTTAATTATTAATAATATTTTTAAAATAACTAATAATTATTTCTTATTTATTTCATTATATTAACACAGGCCAAAGGTCACTGTATTAAACGTCACTCTGGATTACTTCTCCTCTTAAAATCACACACACTTAAAAAAGAAAGACGGTTCTTTAGGGTTCCTTAGTAACCACAGTGGTTCTGTATCCAACCCTGATCACTTAAAGAACCCTTAGAATGATTAAAAGGTTCTTTAGATGATTTATTATATTCATACAGGACAAAGTTGATCACATTAACCTGATATTTATTAATTATTATATTATCTCAGGACAAAGGTTAATGTAATGAATGTGTTGTTGTCGTGGCGACCCCTGCTTCCCATCACCACCACTGTAAAGACATCTGAACCATTTCACACCAAACCGCTCAGATTCAGTCTGTTTACCCCTCAGTCGCTCAGTTATGAAGATGATTATTAATATTAGAGCAGATTAAGGAGTTTGAACTGATCAGCTGCTGCTGAGCTGCACACTAAGCGCTTCTCACCAACCGGAAGGACCCCGACCGGGATTCGAACCCAGGACCTTGTGGTCGAGGCGCCTCAGCGACACCAGTGCGCACTGACCTTGTCCACTGAGCCAACGGGCGCCAGGTATGACGTCAGCACCACCTCCTTATAATCCTCCTCATCACCGCTACTGTAAACCATATATGGACTTTAGTGACATCATAATACGTGCAACCGCTTGGCGCAGAGGGAATGTGAGCTGGCTGAGCTGCAGCGCATCCTGGTCCGAGGGCGGAGAAGTTGCGGGTTCGAACCCAGTGGCCGGTTTAAACCCGCGGCTTCTTCCCCGAAGACCGGTAGGGTGGGGTGGTGGGAGGTGCGGCGAGGCCACACCAAGCGGAGTGCCTGTATTTTTGAGGATTCAGTTTTTTTGTTTCATATATGTGTATAATACAAAATTAATACCATTAATGATGAAATATCTCTTCGTAGTTAAGGGGGACTGTAAACCATATAAGGACGTTGGTGACGTCACAGTCAAAGCAGCCGCTTGGCGCAGAGGGACTGTGAGGTGGTTGAGCTGCAGGATGAAAGGTCGCGGGTTCGACCGGGTTCATGAGTTGCTTGTCCAGCTAACCTTTGGGTTGCAACGTTTCTCCGGCTCCGACGAGGACATTCGATTTTACACCAGGTAACGTGCAGTAAAGCTTTAGATGCAATTCACTGCCACTTTGACAACCAGTCTGCTGTTAAAATTAGAAAAATATATCATAGTATAAAAGTATATTATATACATATAATAATAATAACAATAATCATCATCATCATTTTGCCAAACAGATTCCCAAGCTATGACCACTTAATGGCATTTTGGTGGCTGATTGAGCCATCCATCCACAAAATGGTTCGGGTCTCAAGAGCAAAGGCTGCAGCTAAGAAGAATGAAGATGTGTCTCATTCACGAATGTCAGGGGTATGACAACATTTTTTTACCCAAAAAACAACAGTAAGGGATGACTCCTGCTATACATGTTATGTTATGGTAATATGTGGAACAAATGACCAGATGTTATAAATGCTGTGTTATTTACAATGTGGTAAACAACCTTACCTCATAGTTGTGGTGTCCAACACCTGAGGGCAGTGCAGTCTCAGATTACTTGACCCTTAGGAATGTCATAGAATGCTCTAGAGAGCTTGATTGTTCATAATTGTAATTCTTTAACATTTTACATCATTTCCTTCACAGAGGCAGGTGCTGCAGCCAGTTGATGAATTTTTCCTTTTCCTTGTGCAGCTGTCTGTTGGACTCAAGGAGAGAGACTTGGGACACCGTTTTAACATCCATCCTTCCACAGTGAGCCGAATTATTTCAACCTGGACAAACTTTCTCTACACACTTCTTGGACCTGTGTGCATTGGGCTGTCACCAGAGGATGTGAAAAAAAACCTTCCTTCAGAATTCCAAGACTATCCTGATACTCAGGTTATCTTGGACTGCACTGAGCTCAGGTGTCAGACACCATCATCACCACTCCTACAAAGTGAGATGTACTCCACATACAAGTCTCACTGCACCATGAAGGGCCTAGTTGGCACAGCCCCACACGGTGCAGTGACATTTGCCTCCTCACTTTACGCTGGTTATTCAAAGAGTTAATCAAACAGTCAGGATTGGCCAAGTTGCTCACAGAAGAAATGGCAGTGATGGTTGACAAGGGCTTCCTAATTACTGATTGTGTTAAGTGCAAAGTCTACTGCCCACCATTTTTGTCAAAGCAAAGTCAGATGCCTGCATACCAGGTAACTGAAACACAATCCATAGCCCGTCTTAGAACGTAGAACGTGTAATAAGGAGAATCAAACAAAACAAGTTGTTTGATGGCATAATTTCCCTTTCCCACTCAGTAAACATTAACCAGTTATTTACAGTGGCATGCCTGTTGTCAAACTATCAAAACAAAGCACTAGTTAAGTCATGGGTTAAATAAAGCTCTTATTTTAATTAATCAAACAATAATTAATTACATATGAATAATTTGTAACATATTTACATTTGTAACTGTAAATAATTTTTTCATAAACATATTTCCAGGTTCTTTACATTAAAAACACAATGTGCTGTTTAACAAAAGCACAAATACTGTTAAATAAGTGAACATATGATTTAAAAAAGATTGTCATTTCTGTATAGAACATGTTAACATTTCAATGACAGATATTTTGTCATATATGTGTAGAAGTAAAATAAATCTGTCTTCTCACGAATTTGTCTCTGTACATCTGCATCCATATAAACCCGCTCCACAAAAAAATCCTCCTGAGCCCACACCACAAAATCACACCAGTGAAGCCCGCTGATTAGTAACTGACCTCGAATCTGCCAGTAATACGCATGTGTCTTTTTTAGTTTTGAACATCCGTACTCCATATACAGATACTTACAGTCAATGTAATTCTTCACATTAGGGCATTTAATCTCGACCAAGCCAAACTGGGGGTATTCAGTGGGGTCAAATACGACACCATCAGGGGATGCACCAAGCCAGGGAGCATCTGGGTGGATGATGAGGCCACATGGTGTGTAATTTACATTGAGTATCCTGCAATACTCAGATGCTGCTCCGGACTCCATCTCTAGACCTCTCTGATGATGCGTTCAGCAAGGGACTCTGCAGAGCTATGCCCTCTGACATGGCACACCTCACGAAAACGTGACGCTGTTACTCTAGGCTTGCGGAGCAGATGCCAGTCAGCACAAGAACTCTGCTCCCGAGTTGACATCTCAATTTTGTGAGCCATATCAAGTGACGCCTCCAAAGACTTCAGGTGAAAGAGTTCCTGTTCAGTGCACACAAAAGCACAGGTGGGTGCATCAAGGTGGTGGTCTTTTAGAGGAAGAAGTGGGGTTGATGGCACATCAGGGAGGAGGGTGATGTGTTGTGATGGTAAAACAGGCTGCTGATATGACAGAACACTGCCTTCCTGCACCAAATGCACACTGCACAGCTGGCTTGTGGGGTGCCATGCCCATAGTGGTCACCAGTGGTTTGTCTTCAAGGCTGAATTTTTCATAGGCCTCTGTCACTCTAAACATGCATGGATCCGGTAAAGGGCCCACCATGCCCCTGTAGAGTCCACTCCTACAAATTCAAGTACAGACAATACCCCAAACTATAAGCATTTAGTTTAATATTAAATTAGAATATTTAAATTAAAGTTAATTGTAACTATACATTTGTGATATAGCAGCTAAACTGCATAATTGCATGTCTAATTAGAAGTAATTAAGCACCTTACCTAACTCCACCTTGAGATGTTCGATTTGGCACAGGTTTTGTGATCACCATGTTGTTGATTGGTCCTGGCTTTACACCCTAATAATATAGACAAAAGTTGCTGTAATTTAATTCAGGCAGTGCATTAAATTAGATCATTCATCTAGTGTGATTATTATAAACTTACGATTGTCCGAGGTTTGTGCCAGCGCTGTTCAGTTTCAGTACAGCTGTGCACAGGGGGAACGACTGGCACACTGAGCTGAGAAAAATGTGCAGTTTGAAAAAGCAAAGCCACTATATAGTCGCATAGGGCAGTGCCTGTGACACATGAACAGCATGTGTGTGTCAGCACAACAGGAGATGAATCAGAAAGTCCAATCTGTAAGAGGGTAAGCAAAATCAGTAATGACTTTGTTTAATTCAGGGGTTCCATATACCAGTCCTGGGGATCCCATATCACACATTGTGTTTTACCTTTTCTAAAACCTGATTGACATATTTAGCAAATTAAGATCATTGTGGGTGGGGCTGAGTAAAAAAGTGTTTCAAATGGAGAAAAAATGTGCATGGCAGAACCCCAAGAATGGAACCTGGACCCGCTTGCTTATTTTATGACAATAGATTTTGCATACAGAACATGGATACAGAACATGGATACAGAACATGGATAGGCTTTGTCACTGACATTAAAATAATCCTCAAGTTATACATAATCCTGAGACATGTATATCTGTCTAACCTGTCAACAAACCCCTTAACTTTTGTTAGTCTTGTTAGTCAAAAACAGTGAACATCTGAACTTAATGGCAAACAGAGACTCCAACCCAGTCACTGAGACCCCATGTCATGCATATTTTAGTGCTTTTCCTCATTTATTATACCAGATTCAGCTCATTAACTAAGTAAAAAATGTCATATTGAAGGAACACAAAAAACTGCAAAGTATGGTGTTCATATGACTGACTCAACACATAGCTCAACACACATTATCCACTTCACTAATAACTTAATAAACAGTTGGTTTGATAAGCAGTTGGAGCTAGATCATGTACATGTGTGGAGCAGTTAGGAACAGGACTGAGAAACACTGCCATAGAGTTTCAAACTCAGCTCCAGGATACCAACAGCTCAATGTTATTCCAATTTTAGAACTACAGTTATATAAAATTAAAAATAATTTAATGCTAAACTTTGCAGTGCTGTGGACACAGGACTGAAATCTGAAACCCCTGCTTTAGCCCTACACTTCCTCCTCCCTACTCGTAAACTGTGTGGTGACTCGTTCTTCTTCATGGACCTGTAGCACAAGGCTCTCACACTGACCTCCCCTGACAACCGGTCCCTATTCGACACTGAATAAAAAAATAACATTTAAAACAACTGCACAGTTAGCACCTTAGATAGCTACATATCTAAACTAGATAGTAGACTGTAAACAAATTAGCAATATTTTCATGCTGTTAAGCTGTGTTAGCAATTCTGACCATTATAACAGGGTGAAGATATCAAGCGTTATTTTAATGCAATGCATGCCTAGAAGTTAATATCATGAACAACAGCCAAGTTGCAGCTTCAACATACGAATCCACTTGTCAACAGGACAAACTAGCGCAGCTAACACTAATGTAGTTATCCTGAATAGCATTAGCTAACTAGCTTACTTCATGGGCAAACCTAAAATATGAGATTAAATCTTCCTTACCTTCGTAGTTGTGTATGTATGACGAGGCATACAATTTAAAGCCCTTCTCCAACTTGCTAGAGGGGGCTTTACTGGTCTCCTTACATATCCGATGAACGTCATTGACGTTCATTTTTGGAAGCTCTTGCAGACACTGACTGAAAAATACAGCCATTGCGAGTGTAATGGAAAACCGGAAACGCTAAACCGGAAACGCCGGAGCAGCATTAAGGAGAATGTGGATATAATTGTGCAAGGAGCCCATTCCATGTAAATCCCTCCACTGTAGATCTGCCACTCTTTTAGTTAACGGTGGTTTATACAGTGCTCTCCACTGTGGCTTCACCTCGTCAGCGAGACCCAGAGCATCTCGCCACGGCGTGTCGGTCCTGTTCTCCAGTCTCTTCCTATTAAAAACCTTCACACAGGCCGACCAGCTGCCAGAGACTGAACTCGGGTCCATTCTCAGCTCTCCTTCACTCTCTAGGACGGGGCCCTGACACCCCTGCAGGTCAGGAACAATGGTAACCTTGGGGAAGGGGTCATCCTCATCAGGGCTGAGCTCTCCTTCACCATAGTCCTTTATCAGTCCTCGTTCCTCAGAGGACAGCACTGACCTCCAACACTGCAGGAGTTTGTCCACTAAACATAAGGACCTCACCCCTAAGCGCACCGCCAGGTCCTCTACACGGTCCAGACCAGATCCTGCAACGTCCGCTAGATGACAGAAGGTAAAGATGTTGGAAGAAGCAAGAACCCTGGCCACTGCGGGAGACGCTTTTCTTGATGCGTCCAACCGAGACCCATAAATAACAGGTTCCTCCAGAAGCCAGTGTAACGAGGTGCTGCTCATTCCAGACATGCTAAAAAACCTCCAAATTCTAAAAAGTCCACGATAAAACACAGACAGGCCATCAACGTCCAGCGTTTTAGCACTCGTAAAAAACAGAGCTCTGTCCAGTCCCATTCGCCCAACACTGTGTAAAATCCTGCATGCCACTTCTCTCCACACCAAGTCTTTAGGGCCACTAAGGAGTCTCTGAATGAACTGGAGGCGAAAGGCAGCAGTCCTGCTGGCTAAGTGAACCAGCCCTTGTCCTCCTTCTTCTTTAGGTAGATAGACGGCCTGTGGTAACCAGTGCAATTGGTCCCAAAAAAGGTCCATCAGCAGTGCCTGCAGGTCAGCTAGAAGATTTGGTGGGGGATCTACACAAGCCAATTTGTGCCATAAAAAGGAAGCAACAAGGTTATTAACAATGAGAACCCATCCCTGATAAGACAGCTGAGGCACTAGCCAGTTCCATCTGCTAAGTCGTCCTTTTACTTTCTCAACTGCACCCTCCCAGTTTTGCTTTACATGCTCACTGTCCCCCAAATACACTCCCAGATATTTAAACCCACCCGTCCTCCATGACAATCCAGGCAGTATAGGTTCCCCACCAGTCCAATGCCCCACTAGAACAGCCTCACTTTTACTCCAGTTCACTTTAGCAGACGATAGAATCCTAAAACCATTTAAAACATCCACTAAAATGTCCACATCTCTCTGTGAGCTGGTTAAAACCACGAGATCGTCCGAATAGGCTGAAACACAGACAGGTTGGCTACAGTTTGGTGCACCAAGGCCAGAGATCTTCTCTCTCAGCTGCACAGGAGAGGCTCGATTGATAGCGAGTACAACATGCCAGAGAGAGCACAGCCCTGTCTGATGCCTCTGCGGACTTTAAAAGGAGCACACAAACCACCGGTAACTTTGAGTACACTCTCAATGTCACTGTACAAAACCTTGATCATGGCTATAAAACCTGGGTTGAAGCCAAAGTTCTCCAGAACTTTCCACAGATATCCATGCTCAACCCGGTCAAATGCCTTTTCCTGGTCTAAGAAAATAAGACCAGTCCTCAAACCCAGTAGCCTGGAGACGTCCAAAACATCCCAAATTAAGTAAACATTATCAAAGATAGACCTACCAGGCACACAGTACGTCTGGTCACGATGCACCACCTGCTCCATCACCTTCCCCAGTCTTGAGGCTAAAGCTTTTGAGAGCAGCTTGCAGTCTGTGCACAGCGATGCCACAGGGCGCCCGTTCTTCAGCACCGTCAGGTCTCCTTTTTTTGGCAGCAGAGTCAGGACAGCTCTCCTACAGCTAAGAGGAAGCTTTCCTTCCTGTACACTGACCCGGAGCACTTCAAGCACATCCCAATCTCATATAGACCAAAATGCCTTGTAAAATTCCACTGGAAGACCATCAATCCCTGGTGCCCGGCCATTTTCCATACCCTGTAGGGCCTCATGCAGCTCTCCCAAGGAGAGCTCAACATCAAGCAGGGTGGCAGACTACTGCGTGATTCTGGCCTGCAGAGTGAAGAACCTCTCCTCCACATCCCGGCAACTGGCCCGCTCACTCTCAAACAGCTTAGAGAAGAAGCTGACTGTCTGCTGGCGAATTTCAGAAGGCTCAGAAACCAGATCCCCTGATTCAGACCGCACAGCATGCATAAACCTTTTCTGTCCGTTTTTACGCTCCAGACCAAAGAAGAACTTTGAAGGAGCATCCAGTTCCGTCACATCCCGGAAACGTCAACGGACCAGCGCCCCCTGTGCTGTAATGCCCAGTAGGTCAGCTAACACAGCCTTTTTTCTTTTAAGAGCTGTAATATGCTCCTGATGTCCTGTGGCTTCCCCCAAACACTGGAGTGCCACTATTTCAATCTCCAGGGCTTTTAGAGATCGGATTATGTCCCTAGTAACATTGAAAGTGTACTGCTGGCAAAACACTTTAATTTGTACCTTTGCTACGTCCCACCACTGCTGTAATGAATTAAAAGATGTTTTCTGTGACTAAAAAACATTCCAGAAAAAAGTAAAGGACTCTTTAAAATGAACGTCATCTAAAAGTGCAGTATTAAAATGCCAGTATGCACTCTGAGGCTTAACGTTTCGTTTTTTAACAGTACACAGACCCATACAATGATCGGAAAACCCAACAGGAGAAATAAAACACTGCATAAAAACAGACAAATGATGTCTACAAATGTAAAAGCGATCAAGTCTGGCCAACGTTAGGGCTTTATCCCTGCAGTGTGCCCATGTGTACTGTCTTTTGTTACCATGTAAAATCCTCCATATGTCACACAGGTCATGAGCCTCTAAGAGTTCACACAGGCGCCGGCGGGAAGCAGTGTGTGGTTCTGGCTGGTTCCTATCCAAGACGTCTGCTGTGCAGTTAAAATCCCCACTCAGGACTAGAAAGTCAGTAAAATCACAGTTGGAGATTAAAACACAGCCTGTGCAAGAAAACCATCCTGTCCACGCCCACAGTGGGAGCATAAACACAAATAAAAACAAAGGTTTTGTTCTCATAACAGGCTTGTACTTTCAACAGCCTCCCAGGTAAAATCTCATCTACTGTGTACGAGAGACGAATAAAATTACTCGAAAATAAAACACCAACTCCACCACTTACAGTGGAGTTATGGCTTAAAATGACCAGTCCATCCCACTCTTTAGCCCAATCTACGGCATTATCAGCATCACTGTGTGTTTCCTGGAGAAAGAACACATCAGCACGCTTCTGTTTCTCCAGCTCATAAAACATCGCCCTCTTCCCCCGTTCTCTCGCCCCATTTATATTCAGAGTAGCCATCTTAATGTCACTCATCAAGATCATAACAGGGCAGAAAACTGTGATGGCGAGGGCCAGTCCGAAACAGGGACTAAACACACTAAGCCTCCTCATCAGGACCCGCTTTATGTAGCTTACTCAGCATCTTTTTCAACCTAAAAGTTTCCAGTGCATTAAAAGACCCCTCCCTCCTGAAGTGTTTGCCATCATGTACAAACTGCTGAGGGTCCGTAAAGTGCTTCTCTACCTGTACACCTCTATAACCTTTAGTCACACTCAGGAACTTCTAGATCTCCTCAGCAGTGTAGCGCACAGGTAGCCTCTCCTCCTGAGAGCAGACTGACCAGCCAGAGTCGGACAGAGAACCCTCAATGTCAGTGTCGGCATCAGCACCACTAAGCTCTTTCTTCGGCTGTTTATTCCCTTTCCCCTTCCCTTGCTTCTTCCGTTTAGCGGGAACTTTAAAAACAGGCTCATCCACCATGTCCACCTCAGCCACAGCTTCCATTCAGCCCCTGCAGTTTCCTCAGCAGCAGACTCCACCACACTCGCTCACCCCCCTCAGGCTCCGGGTTAGCCGATGGGTCCGCCGCAGCCGGGTGCACAGCAGCCGCAGGGGGAACGACTACCACAGGCCCAGCAGCAACAGGCCCTGGCTGCTCCGGCTCAGCCCTCAGGGGAGCATCAGCATTCCCATCTGCCTTTACAGGGCAAGCGCGAACAAGACGTCCCGCCTGCCAGCACCAGAAACACTTCCTGGCGGTTTCAGAAGAAACAAACAGCGTATTCAAACCCATCAACACCGAACTTCAGAACCAAGTCCAGATCCTCTCCATCCTTCAGAACCATGAACACAAGCCGCCTGAAGGACACCATGTGTCTAATCAGAGGGTTCTTACAGCCCAGGGGGATCTTCCAAATGGGAGAAACAACTTTTCCATATCGGGACTGTTCACGAGCAATAAGCTCGTCCTTAATGATGGGGGGCTTCATTAAGGACGAGCTTATTGCTCGTGAACTGTACACATTAGACAGAATGACCTTTTTCGAGGGGGTACTAAGGGGCAAGACCGGAGTGAGCTGACCGTTAATAACGACACCACTCTGAACCAGGTCATTATCCAGGTCCACTGATTTCAGAAACAGCACAACAGCGCTGTTCATACGAGAGCCAGAGACGATGTTGGAGTGGCCCACTGCGGTCCCTGCAGCCAGGGGGAGTGAGAGGGGGAGAGAGAGGGGGAGAGAGAGGGAGGGAGTGAGAGGGGGAGAGAGAGGGAGGGAGTGAGAGGGGGAGAGAGAGGGAGGGAGTGAGAGGGGGAGAGAGAGGGAAGGCGGGAGAGGGAGAGGGACAGAGAGGGGGAGAGGGGGGTAGAAAGGCCGAGAGAGAAAGAGAAAGGGAAGGCGAGTGGAAGAGAGACAGATAGCGAGACCGAGAGAGAGAGAGAGAGCGAGAGAGAGAGCGAGAACAAGAGAGAGAGAGAGAGAGAGAGAGAGACACTTGTGTAGGTTGTAGAGTCCGTATTTATTTCATTATATTAACACAGGACAAAGGTCACTGTATAAAATTATAATTATTATATATAATATATATATTTATATATATATATATATATGTATATTATATTCATATTATATATATATATGTATAATATATAATATATAATATATCTGATATTCTAAATTCTTATTCATATTAATAAAATAACGTTTATTTTGCTATATTATTATTGATTTTACTAACCTATTATTTATTTTTTATATTATTATTTAATATTTATTTCATTATTTATGTATAAAATATTTAATTATTAATAATATTTTTAAAATAACTAATAATTATTTATTTAATTTCTTATTTATTTCATTATATTAACACAGGCCAAAGGTCACTGTATTAAACGTCACTCTGGATTACTTCTCCTCTTAAAATCACACACACTTAAAAAAGAAAGACGGTTCTTTAGGGTTCCTTAGTAACCACAGTGGTTCTGTATCCAACCCTGATCACTTAAAGAACCCTTAGAATGATTAAAAGGTTCTTTAGATGATTTATTATATTCATACAGGACAAAGTTGATCATATTAACCTGATATTTATTAATTATTATATTATCTCAGGACAAAGGTTAATGTAATGAATGTGTTGTTGTCATGGCGACCCCTGCTTCCCATCACCACCACTGTAAAGACATCTGAACCATTTCACACCAAACCGCTCAGATTCAGTCTGTTTACCCCTCAGTCGCTCAGTTATGAAGATGATTATTAATATTAGAGCAGATTAAGGAGTTTGAGCTGATCAGCTGCTGCTGCTGAGCTGCACACTAAGCGCTTCTCACCAACCAGAAGGACCCCGACTGGGATTCGAACCCAGGACCTTCTGGTCGAGGCGCCTCAGCGACACCAGTGCGCACTGACCTTGTCCACTGAGCCAACGGGCTCCATACCTGACAACGGGCGCCAGGTATGACGTCAGCACCACCTCCTTATAATCCTCCTCATCACCGCTACTGTAAACCATATATGGACTTTAGTGACATCACAATACGTGCAACCGCTTGGCGCAGAGGGAATGTGAGCTGGCTGAGCTGCAGAGCATCCTCGTCTGAGGGCGGAGAGGTCGCGGGTTCGAGCCCAGTGGCGGGTTTAAACCCGCGGCTTCTTCCCCGAAGACCGGTAGGGTGGGGTGGTGGGAGGTGCGGCGAGGCCACACCAAGCGGAGTGCCGTTATTTTTGAGGATTCAGTTTTTTTGTTTTATATATGTGAATAATACAAAATTAATAACATTAATGATGAAATATCTCTTCGTAATTAAGGGGGAGGGGCTGTATTACATGTACACACACATGAAGGTGAGGTGCTGAGGGGGCTGCAGGACCCCCTGATTTCAGCATAGTAACGGAGTGAAATAATAATGCTATTAAAACGTTCTGAGTGTAATGAGGTTAAAATATATCTTTCTGTTTTTTTGTTATGATTCCACCAAAATCTGGATTTTTTTTCAGAATTATTTGTTTTCATGTTACTTATTTTACGTACCTGACGTCATCGTTAATTGTGTACTGTCACTTTAAGAGTCACGGTATTGCTGCGCCTCCTGCGGCGCTTTCAGTCTGACAAATCAGCCGCATGCTGAGAGAGAGAGAGAGAGAGAGAGAGAGAGAGAGAGAGAGAGAGAGAGAGAGAGAAAGAAAGAGCAGGAGAGAGAGAGAGAGAGAGAGAGAGAGAGAAACAGACAGAGAGACAGAGAGCGAGACCAAGAGAGAAAGAGAGCGAGAGAGAGAGCGAGAGAGAGAGGGAGAGAGAGGGAGAGAGAAAGAGAGAGAGAGAGAGAGAGAAACAGACAGAGAGACAGAGAGCGAGACCAAGAGAGAAAGAGAGCGAGAGAGAGAGGGAGAGAGAGAGACAGAGACACAGAGAGAGAGAGAGAGAGAGAGAGAGAGAGAGAGAAAGAAAGAGAGGGAGAGAGAGGGACCCACAATAAACAAACAAATTCCATCTCCCAGGAGCGTGGAGTGAGACAGGGCTGCTGTTTAAGCCCAACTCTATTTAATATCTACATTAATGAATTGGTGAAGATATTGGAGGAGTCCACAGCTCCCGGTCTCACTCTGCACGACTCAGAGATCAAATTCCTGCTCTATGCAGATGACCTGCTTCTGCTGTCCCCACAGAACAGGGCCTACAGCAGAACCTGGACCTGCTGGAGCAGTACTGCCAGACCTGGGCCCTGGCAGTAAACCTGAAAAAGACTAATATAATGATATTTCAGGAAGGATCCAGATCTCAGGGAAAACAACACACATTTAGGTTAGACCAGATTAATCACTCCTCAAGCTATAATTATTTAGGCATCATTTCCCTCAGGCAGCGAGTGAACTGAGAGAAAAAGCTCGCAGGGCTTTCTTTGCCATAAAAGGTCATATTTTTGTTGAAATTCCAATCAGAATTGGGATAAAAATATTTGAGTCAGTAATTGAACCAATTGCCCTTTATGGCAGTGAAGTGTGGGTCCGCTAACCAACCAGGAATTTCACAAATGGGACAAACATCCGATTGAGACTCTGCATACAGAGTTTTACAAAAACATTTTAAAAGTACACAGAAACACCAGCAACAACGCATGCAGAGCAGAATTAGGTCAGTACCCACTAAATATAAACATACAAAAAAGGGCAATCGAATTTTGGATGCACCTACAAAATAGCGACCCCCACTCATATCATCATAAAGCTCTGCAGTACCAGGAGTTGAGCAAAGACAACAGTCCCCTCACTCAGCTGGTCCTGAACTACACACTAACCTGCACTAACACACACTCACACACACAAACACTCAACAGGCTCAGGATCAGAAAAACAAAACCAATCTGATCAGAACAAACCAAATTACAGAACATCTGAAAGAAAAATCCAGAGACTATTGGGAAACAAACTAAATCACAAAGTAAAATCAGTTATCTGGCCCTAAAAAGACAGAACACTGTGGCAGAGTACCTGAGTACAGCGGCTGATCTGAGACGGAGGACCACCCTGACGAGGTACAGACTCAGTCAGCATAGTCTGGCTGTCGTGACCGGCAGGCACAGAAGATCCTGGCAGCAGTGCAAACTGGATAAAACCGAGACAGAGCTGCACTTCCTGACCGAGTGCCCGAAATTCACGGAGATCCGCAAAGAGTTCTTTACAAAAATCAGCAACAAACATCCCACATTTCCCAGCCTGTCTCACACAGAGACACTGCCGTATCTGTTAGGGGAGCACAGAGACACACACACACACACACACCTATACAACACACACACCTATACAACACACACACACTCACACACACACACACCTATACAACACACATACACAGACACACTCCTATACAACACACACACACACACACACACACACCTATACAACACACACACACACACACACAAACACACACCTATACAACACACATACACAGACACACACCCCTACACCTATACAGACACACACACACACACACACTCCTACACCTACACAGACATACAGACACACACACACACACACACCTATACAACACACATACACAGACACACACCCCTACACCTATACAGACACACACACACACACACACACACACACACACACACCTATACAACACACACACACACACACACAAACACACACCTATACAACACACATACACAGACACACACCCCTACACCTATACAGACACACACACACACACACACTCCTACACCTACACAGACATACAGACACACACACACACACACACACACACACCTATACAACACACATACACAGACACACACCCCTACACCTATACAGACACACACACACACACACACACACACACACACACACACACACACACACACACACACACACACACACACAAAAATCTAAATAAATAACCCAGAGTCTTTCAAAGAAAAGCTAAAGTTAAATCAATAATAGTCTAGATAAATTATTTTTTGAGGTCAATGTCTGTAAAAAATCTTTTTTTACAGTGTGTATTACAGCTAGAGTGGATTAGAAGTACAACAATTGTCAGCAATTCACTATCTGGCCACCAGAGGTCTCACTCTCCCGAGTAACAGCCCTGTTCCCCAAACCAAACCACCTGTACCTTCACCTCCCTGATCAGTCACACCTTAAATACTCCTCCCATTCAGCCAGTCAGTGTGGAGCATCGCCCGCTCCTCTGTCTTGCTGGTGTTTTGAACCTCTGCTTTTGCCCGTTGCTCTGTCTGTCCGGCTTTTCTGGACTGACCTCTGTTACGACCTTGTTTGCTTTGCCTTTTGACTCCGAGTTCTGGACTGCCCTGCTGTCGATAAATCTGCACATGGATCCTTCTCAGGTTTCTGGGTCACAGCAGTGATGCTGATCATCTGGATCTGTGTGATCATTTCACTCAGTAACTTTGATTCATATTAAATCGCCTTTAAAACTGAGAATACAGGGGGCAGATCTTTAACCAGAGCCTGAGAAAAGTGTTTTCCCCTTGTATCAGGGGGTCCTGCAGCCCCCCAATTGCCTCACCGTCATGCATGTGTACATGTAATACAGCCCCTCCCCCTTAATTACAGAGATATATTTGATAATTGACCTTATTTCTTATTGACCTTATTTCCTACAGCTTCTGCACGTATGAGTGCTGAGGCAGAGAGGGCAGCATTAATGACTAAAGCAGTTGCACTGTCTCAAAAACATGCATTGGAGGAGCAGCAGGAGGAGCTTCAAAAACAAAGTGAAGAACTCAGAAAAAGGAGAGAGACTTTAGAACTTCAATCCGAAATAGCAGCTACAAACGCTAAAATTGATTATCTTAAAAAGGCAGAAAATGGCAACGTGAACTCTTCATCAACCGATGTAATGAATGAATACCTGGAAGAAATGCAGTTCAACACCATTACTTCTCCAATTGTTCGACCTAGGGAAGGGGTCCATGTACAGTTTCCTGTATCACCCAACTCAATGCAGTTTGATCCAATCAGCAACACTGTTCAAACCCAAGGTCAGCATCAGCAGAGCTCACAGCCCTCTGAACAGCCAATCTCTCCAAACGCAGCTCAACCAAACATGCATCATCAACTTCAAAATGACAGCCTTTACCATATACTTCAAAAACAGAATGATTTGACAAACATTCTTGCAAAGCAACATCTCCTCTCCTCTTTGCCAAAGCTGGAAATTCAAGTTTTTGATGGTAATATTCTTCAGTACAAGACCTTTATTCATTCCTTTGAACAAATGATTGAGAGTAAAACTGACAACAACCAAGAAAGATTGCAGTTTCTTATCCAGTACACCAAGGGTCAAGCACAAGACCTAATTCGAAGTTGCCAACACCTGTCCCCGAGTACAGGTTACATCAAGGCAAAGAAATTACTCAAGGAGCACTTTGGTAATGAGTACAAAATATCATGTGCTTATATTGAACTTGTGTTGTCATGGCCAGTCATTAAAGCAGAAGATCCTAGTGCTTTGAAGGAATTCACATTGTTTCTCAGAGGGTGTTGCAATGCTATGGCAGAAATTGAATATATGGAAGAATTAGATATACGTTCCAACTTGAGAGCTATTTCACTAAAACTCCCGTATAAGCTCAGAGAAAGGTGGCGCACAAAGGCATGTGACCTGCAAGAAAAGCGTGGCAGCAGAGTCAAAATGGCTGATCTCGTCTGCTTCTTAGAGAAACATGTCCTTTCAAACAAGGCCGGTCCTTTCACACCCAGTGTTTGGTGATATTCAAGAGTCAGGCTGTAACAAAGGAAAACCCAAAGCACCACTGAGACTCAAACCAAAGGGCAGTTTCGCTACAAGCGTAAACATAGAAACAAAGCAGCAAAGATTCAGAAACTGGCAACCACTACTCATATGTCTGTTCTGCAGTGGTAGTCATGAGTTGGCATCATGTTCATCATTCGATAAGCAGCTGCACAAGCAGAAGATAGCCTTCTTATGGCAGAATGGAATCTGCTTTGGATGTCTTAAAAGAACTGGACATTTAAGTAAAAACTGTTCCAGTCGTCATACCTGCAATATGTGCAATCAGCAGCATCCTAGTGTTCTTCACATTAAAGGAAAGAAAACAGAACAACCAATGCAAACACCAGTCAGCAGTGCTCAGGTTTCTCTCCATGTGGATGAGCACAGTGGGGCCGGCAGCTCTCAAAATTACTCAGACTGCACATTATCCATCGTTCCTGTGAAGGTAAAATGTTCTAAAGGGACTCAAATCATTCACACATACGCCTTTCTAGATCCAGGTAGCTCTGCAACCTTTTGCACAGAAAACCTTATGAACAAGCTTAACATGACAGGAAGAAAAACAAACATTCTGCTTAGAACAATGAGTCAAGAAAAATCTGTGCAGTGTTACGTCATCAATGGACTTGAAGTGTCTGCTTTGGATGGAGATAACTACATTGACTTACCAGAGGTCTTCACACAAAAGAACATGCCAGTGGACACACACAACATACCCAGCTCAAGTCAACTGTCCAAATGGCCTCACTTAAAGGAAATCAAGATTCCCCAGATCAAAGCCAGTGTGGAGTTGTTGATAGGAAGCAACACTCCCAAAGCCATAGAACCCTGGGAAGTAATCAACAGCAGCGGAAACGGTCCGTATGCTGTAAGAACCCAATTAGGGTGGGTTATTAATGGACCAGCGAAAGACAGTAACAGTACTGACAAGAGTGGCTGTCCTTGTGTTACTGTAAACAAAATCTCATTGGAAGAACTGTTGATTCAACAATATAATCATGATTTCCCTGAGAACTCCTCTGTAGACCAATTAGAAATGTCAGTTGAAGATAGAAGATTCATGGAAATTGCAGAAACATCAGTGAAGCTACAGGATGGTCATTATAGCCTTCACTTACCTTTTAGGAAAGAAAAGCCAATTATGCCTAACAATCGTCAGATTGCAGAGCAGCGTCTCTTGAGCCTGAGGAAAAGGTTCATGAGAGATGAAGTGTTCAGGTCTGAATACACTGAATACCTCACAGAAGTGATCAGTAGAGGACATGCTGAAATAGTTCCACAACATCAGCTTGAAGGAGAGGATGGTAAAGTCTGGTACATCCCACATCATGGTGTCCATCATCCCAAGAAAGGAACCCTTAGAGTGGTTTTTGATTGTGGAGCAGCATTCAAAGGTACATCACTGAATTCTGAACTTCTGCAGGGTCCTGATTTGACAAGTACACTTTTTGGAGTAATCACAAGGTTCCATCTGGAGCCTGTAGCAGTGATGGCAGATATAAAAACCATGTTCCATCAAGTTAAAGTGTCAAGTTGTCATGTAGATTTTATGCGATTCTTATGGTGGCCTGGAGGAGATGTTGGAGTATCTCCAGTTGAACACAGAATGCTGGTACATATTTTTGGTGCAGTGTCATCTCCTAGCTGTGCAAATTTTGCATTGAGACAAACTGCCAAAGACCACAGATGCAGTTTCAGGCCAGAGGTGGCAAACGCAGTGGAGAACAACTTCTATGTTGATGATTTCCTTCGATCTTTGGCCACGGAACAGGATGCAGAGGTCTTTGTGAAAGACGTAACTGCACTGTGTAAAAATGGGGGATTTCATCTAACGAAATGGATTTAAGCAAACTTTGTTTTGGTGGATCAAAGAACTTTTTGCCAAAACAAAAAGTTAAAGATCAAGCACACACTGTAGTTGTGTTTTGGCTAAAAGTTCTTTGATCCACCAAAACAAAGTTTGCTTAAATCCAGTGTGGGAGTAACTGGTGATAATTGCTTAACACATGCAATGCATAAGAAATCCAGGTCCAGGCAGATGTTTGAGTTGATGCTGATGTTGGTTATTTATTTTAAACAAAAAAGAAACAAAATAAAAGGTATCTAATGAATTGCCTTTGTTAGCCTAACAAACAAACAACTCAGGTGCACCACATGGTTAAAGACTGTATCAGCTGGTACCAGCACCCCCCAGAGGCCAGGTAGACCAGTCCATTAATGCATTTGGAACTCCCCCTCTACCTGTAGAGGGAGCACAGTCTTAGAAGCAGATAATGATAGTGATAACAAAACAAATGAAATGAAATTAAATAACACAAATCAAACTAAGTGCAAAAATGGCTCCTACAATGTGCATTATGTGTGTGTATCCAATAGGCCTTTTTTGTTTATTATTATTAATTGACCTGCTTTCACGCGGTCACTCAGGTTTGTGGACGGTGGAGCGGAGGGATGCCAGACTGTTTCAGAGTGCTGCCGTGTCTGTGTGCCCTTCTGGTTCTCTCCTGTTAGTTAAGCTGTCATAGTCAGATCTGCCGGAGTCGTTAGCCACACTCTGGGAATGTTCACATTCCCTGTTTATGTACAAATGGATAGAATAAAACTTCCCTCTCCCTGCTTTCTTTCCGAGTGTACAATCACCCACATGTCCGGCCGGACACTGAAGGACGACCGACTGCTGAGCCCTCCTGCTGCCCACTTCAGACCAGCTGCCCACACCCCAGCTGCCACCACCTGCCTTGGACTAGCTGCCCACCCTACACTGATGTTCTCATGGACTCCTAGTTATTCCTAATACCAATATTACTGCTATTAATATTAGTACTATAATAACTCTGTAGGTAGTCTGACCAGAGGAGGACTGGTCCCCCTGGTGAGCCTTGGTTCCTCCCAAGGTTTCTTCCTCAGCTCTGAGGGAGGTTCTCCTTGCCACTGTTGCCGCTGGCTTGCTCACCGGGGGTTTTACATTCTTGTTAAAACTCTGTCTTTTCTGGAATTCTGTGAAGCTGCTTTGCGACAACATCCGTTGTAAAAAGCGCTACAAATAAATTTGATTTGATGTGATTAATTGACATTTTCTCTTCTTCATAGTAAATATAGATCTTTATAACTTCTTTCCTCCAAATCCCGGCGCTATAAAAACAGGTCCGATAACTGATGTTAGAGCTCAGTATGCAGATCACATTTGATAGACTTGATAAGAGAATTCAGCTGTTTTTCTGGTTACAAGATCAGCTTTGACAAGTCAGAAGCAACCCCGCCTGGGAAGTTCGAAGATCTGACCTCCATTCCATCTTTTCCTTTTAAATGGTCTTTGGATGGATTTAACTACTTGGGAATACAGTATTCCCCAAATGTAAAAAAAGCTTGGTGCGCTAAAATCTTTTTTTCAATACTTAAAACAGTTAAGGAGGACATGGCTCGGTGGACGGACCTGCCGATTTCATGGACAGGGAGGATAAACTTCATTAAAAAGAATATTCTTCCTAGGATACTATCCCCCCTACAGATGACCCCACTTTACAGTACAAAGAAAGTTGGCATTGATTTTGAAAGACGCATAAGCCGATTCATCTGTTAAATGAAACTGAATTAGAAGCTGTAAGAAGAAACCCAGTATGTTCCCAGGCCACTGAGATGGAGGTAGAACGAGTCATTAGAAGATGGTTTCATCTGGCTTGTGATCGGGAGGGCGGGAGGAAGAGAAGAAAAGGGGAAAAGGCATCAGGACAAAACAAAATGTAATGGACACACCGCCACACTGGAGAGTGTGTCAAAACGTCCCACTGGAGACTTTAACTCCAGGACAGGGTTTGTGTACTTCGTCCACCTCTGCAGGACGCAGCCCACAGGCTCGGGATGTTTGTTAATACAGGGGGCTGGTAAAGAACGCAGAGAGTCTGTAATTGTAGAACTACAAAGTGCTTCTGTATAGAAAGTGGAGCTGATAAATCCACCGTGACTGTAGATACAAGTAGGCGTATTTAAAGAAACGGCTGGTCAGTGTAGAACCAATAAAATGGGCTCTCAGTATTCACAGCAGGCCTGGACGATGGGGTGATGTACTCAGATATGGTCGGTGATTGACAAATAACCCGACGACGATGCCTGAAAGCTTAATACCCATGACAGAGAGCTACAGAGGACTTGTGAGGACTGGGCTGCTAGCTTTACCTGTCCCACAGCTCTCTCCCATCTATTCACTTCACGTTAGGGCTGAGTTCCTCACTGTCTGTACTTCTTACAGTGTTTTACTGAGAAATATGTGCAGCATTTTTACACAGCTCAAGTGTCCCTGTGGCTCAGATGAGTTACTAAAATGATGATAAATAATAATACCTGGTTTACTGAAGGCTCCTTTAGCTGCACTGCAGTAGTAGTGACCCCACCACACTCAAAAAAAGGGTTTGAGAAGTTTTTGGTTTGACATAAAGAAAACATGTTTGTCTGACACACATCACTTACATTTTTCATCTAAAACCAACGGCACCGTGTTTCTTTAACTCAAACCAATGAGCCATCCACTATATTTCATTTCTTCCTGCAGACTGACCTTTAGCTCACCTGCTTTTCCTGCTGAAACTACTCAACACAACGGCAGCTTTTCCATGGATGGAGTTTCAGGTAATGTCAAATCCACTTTCATCAGTGTAAATCCATCATTACCTTATTGTCCTGTGGCATCTTTGTCTTTTACTGATTTGATATTAACGTTTTATGCTTGTTATACTAGTTTATTTAATAAACATGTCGAGCCAGTCTAGCGACAGGTCTGCTGGCAGTTCGGTTTATCTCCCGACGTTTTCCAGTGTTTCTGTGCTTTTTTTAAAAGCCATAACTAGGGCTGAATGTGACATCCCATTATGGCCTAGACCGTCTGCTGGGAGATAAGAATGAACTAGCAGATGTTTCAGGAACGTTTTTTCTGTTATCATGGTGGGCATCGGCACAGCTGCCAGAATCATTCTGAAACATGGGAAGAGTCCAACTGTGCCTACATCAAAAGAGTGGATGACATTAATGACCCAAACAGCAGCGTAGGAGTGGATGTTAGGAAGAATAGATGGCAGGAGAAGGACTTCTAAAACCTGGGAACGTTTCTTTAACACTGCGTGTGGATGTGCACAGCCCATTAGCTAAAACAGGAATGGGACAGGATTACTGGACTTATATTCCGTCTGTAATTCTCGAGGAAAACTGTCCATCTTGTATATGTACTGCTATGTATGTGAAAGGCAGAGACGCCCTTGTTACATGTGTTTATTTATTTATTTATTAGTTATTTTATTTATGTATTTATTTATGTATTTTTAATGAATTCATTAATTTATTTGTATTTATTTAATTTTTTTGTTGTAATTTTTCTTTGATCACCTCTCTGAACCTGTATTAAAGTGAGAAAACAATAAATATTTGATAAATAGACTAGGAATTTCTTGTAAGGGTGTCCGAGGCATATTGTAACGGCGTGCCGTCAGCTGACGTCTGGATGTGTGGTTGTATGTGGTAATGTTGAGACCTATTGCTCTGGCGCTGCTAGCTAGTGCTAAGCTAGCTTGTGCTAAGCTAGCTAGTGCTAAGCTAACTAACTTAAGCAGCCAGTTCTCTCAACCTGCAGCAGTACGAGTCCATCTGGAAAGTTGGGATCAGAAAATGAAAACGTGCTCTATCATCTATGCAGTGCCAGTGCGTTCTATGAAGCGTGGTCAGGTAGCTAATATAGTTAGCCAACTGGCTAAGACGTGAGCATGCAGCTCGCATAGAGCCTCAGTGAGACAGCAGGCCTGTCCGTTTAGGGCTCAGCAGGGTCGCCGACCGTCCCGTAAAACGCGGAGTCGTGCCTTATGTGGAGCCTGAACGTCGTGTTTGGTGTTGAACTGAAATGCAGTCTGATCCGTATTTTTGAGGATCAGTTCCGCAGTCTGTCATGTTCTGTTACAGCGCTCGGCCAATATGCGTGAAGTTAGCTTTCTGTTCCAGGCCACCTTAAACGTTGAGGCCATCGCGCAACAACAGTATCAGATGGCAGTTAAATGTATCATTTAAAAGTCTACACTTTAGAATGAATTTGTGTTTAATAACTATATAATAATGTAGTGGTTGGTCAGTGTGGTGGGTAACACCTCTGCCTTCTACACTGTAGACTGGGGTTCAATCCCTCACCCTACACTATACCAATACGAGTCCTTGGGCAAGACTCCCAACACCACCTTCGCCTACTTGTGTGAAAAAAAAAAAAGATCAAATTGTAAGTCGCTCTGGATAAGAGTGTCAGCCAAATGCCGTAAATGTAATAATTTACAACATAATTTGCTCGTTTCTTGTTTGTTTTCCTGTTTACAGGTGATTTGAGGGTGTTTAAGGACGTTGGACTGACACATTTCACTGGCTATTTTTTTCTCTCTAATATTTTGTATCATATATTTCTATCTAAATTGAAGAATTAGATAAAGATTCATACAATATTTTTATTTAACACTGAAGGGGCTGTTTTGTTTTTTTTTTAATTAAAATAAATATATAAATAAAAATGTGGGAACGTAAAGATTGTGGAATTTCAGTCTCCACCAGATCTCAATTACTGAAACATTACAAACTGCAGCTCAGGCATTATGGTGGAAGCCGGCGGTTATCCCTGCGCTTGTTTTAACTGTGCATGCACTTTTAAGACATGGAACGCTCTTTTGACTCATTGAAGTCGGATGCACGCGACACACTCTGGTCCCGAGCCAGTTCAGTTGACAACATTTAGCTGTCCTTTGTGTGCATGTGTGGAGCTTTCATCTGAGAGGGACTGTTCTGTTCATATCAATGCCCGTCTAAAGAGAAACGAGACGGTATCTTGTACGTTCTCTGGTTGTGATTTTCAGTCAAATGTGTAGAAAAACAGAAAAGCACAACCCGCATTCATCAAGCCATTTCAAATCAGGTGTAGTGGCCATCTCTCAACAAGCACAGGAGTCTGACAGAGAGAGGCAAGGGGATGTTTCCGAGGCTGAGGATGCACATGCAGACCCTGACAACGTTAAAATCGATGATTGATTGGAAATATTGTGGAGAATTTAGCTGCAGTGTTATTGAAACTGGAGCATTTCATGTTCATGATCCAGCTGCAGCAGTAGACGAGTTTCTAGAGGAGCTGCATCATCTCTTAACTTCTGCTTCTGCACCTCTCTCAGAAAATCGGTTAAAAGAAGTTTTTCAGAAATATGATCTTCTTGTTGAGGAGTCAGTCCTTAAAGACATTGCCAGTGTATGTGCATTACACCCATTACACACAGCTATACACACACACACACACACACACACACACACACACACACACACACACACACACACACACACACACATCTGTGATATCAAAAAAATGAATATATTCCTATTCCTATCTATAGAATGGGAACATCGAGGTTAAAAGAGAACGTACCCTCAGAGCCCTGTCTCCACTTGAACAAAGAACCGGATGATGTCATTCGGGAGGATGTGGTCAGTATATCTTTATATCAAAAGTTGCATTTCACATAAATAATCTAGTTAGTAGACACTCATATTTCTGTCGGAGCAAGACGTGTTTCCCAAGAGGATTGTGAAAACTACTTTTATCCATACAGCGATCTATATGGTAATGTGTTGACGCATGTCTACAGCAGCCTTAAACCTTTAGATTCCGCCACTCTTCATCGCTCTTCGTCACTCCTTCATCACTGGAGACCCAGTGATCCGCTTAATGTTAATGTTCTTAAAGTCTTAAGTAATGATTTATGCGCTGAAGTTTAGACGTGTTTTTCCCTTTTCCTTTGACCTGCTCTCCTCTGTAGGGTACTGATGCTGCCGCAGCTGAACTGGGGATTGATGAGACTGCTCTGGGGATCTATGTGACCAAAGTTTCGGGAGCTGACGCCATGGACCTCCCTGTAGATACTGGTGTGGTATTAGAAGGGGCAGTG
This sequence comes from Pygocentrus nattereri, assembly GCF_015220715.1. Lineage (NCBI taxonomy): Eukaryota > Metazoa > Chordata > Actinopteri > Characiformes > Serrasalmidae > Pygocentrus > Pygocentrus nattereri. The sequence goes on along the minus strand of NC_051239.1, from coordinate 3,707,625 downwards.
GTTCTAAAAGCCTTGGGCAGTGTGCCCCTTGCCTTTGCCATGTCAGCTTGGGCTGATTTATGCCCTGAACCTGCGTAACCTTCTTAAATTCAGAGACACTTTTGAGGTGCTCCAAAAACTCTTTCTGGAACTTGATGCCAACAAACTGTCTCATAAAGCTCAGGCACTGAAAACCAAGCTGTTTAGTGAGTTGTAGGGGTGGTTCATTCTGGGTGGATGCTGATTGATGCTTGTTGCCTTGTGTTTACTATATGCTACTGCTTTTCCGCTCAGGGGCACTTCAGGCTTAGTTCTGACCTCTTTTGTACATAATTCTCATTCTCAGGGCTCCATGCTGACGTTTTGAAGGTGTTTCACTTGCGTTTGCTGCATTGTTCAATCTTTTGCGTTGTAAAATGAATCCTGATTATGGTGCACGTTTAGAATGGAGTAATGTACACTCAGAAATATTGTGATTCTTATTTCATACATTGCCATAGCTTGGAAGTGCAGCACCTAATGTACGCTGATTGGTTTTAAGAAAGGATTTGAATACTTATGGCATGTGTTGTAAATAGTAGATAGTTTAATATGTGCTGTGTTTCAATTTGGAAAAGATTTGAATTGTTACTGGATTCTTGCTAGAGCTGATCAATGTGGTAAAAATTCTATTCAGGAGAAAATCGGGGCCCATACTTCTCAAACTGAAGACGAGAAGGGCTGATCTGGGACCTCACTTGTTTTTTTTTGTCACTGTAGTGACAGAAACAGATTCTAGATCAGACCTTTGACCCAGAGGTTTGATAAGTTCAAGCCTGGACTTTTTTTCCCTCTCTCACTTTTCTGATTTGTGGCTTGAACATAGCGAGCTAGACAGCCGATTGGTTCTGCTGGCGCTGTCTCACACTACACATGTATATTTGGCTGCTTTTGACCGGTCAGGTTCCTCTACAAGTAGTTAACGAGTTTTTTACGTTAAATCCGTCCATTAAAAACTGAAGCAACTGTTGTAGTTAATGAAGGTGATGTTAAAAATGGCCATTCTTTTTTTTGTTAAATGAGAGTAAATTAATCTGATGTGTCAAAATCATGTACACATTTGTTTTTATCAACAGGATACCTTCAGGAGAGTGGACTGTTAGGGCTGTGTAGTAGGAGGACTTATTGTTTAAACAAAACTTTAGTCTCATTCAGGCAAGTAAGAATATTATGTATGCATTATATAATCCCTGGCAAAAATGATGGAATCACCACTCTTGGAGGAAGATCTTCCAGTTATTTAATTTAATCACAGAGACATGCCACAAAACTTTTTTTTTTTTTTTCAAAATTCCAAGCAAACAATAAATAATGAAATAAATATAATTGTCGTAGTCAGTCACAATTGTGTTTTTAGATCAATAAGAGGAAAAAAATATGGAATCACTAAATTCTGAGGAAAATATTATGGAATCATGAGAAAAACACGGCACCATTAGTACTTTGATGCACCACCTCTGGCTTTTAGAACAGCTTGAATTCTCTGAGGCATGGATTTAAGATTAAGAGACCCTTGTTAGTCCCACAACGGGGAAATTCCCCCTCCGCATTTAACCCATCCATGAAGTGAAACACCACGTACACTCTAGTGAGCACACACACACTAGGGGGCAGTGAGCACACTTGCCCAGAGCGGTGGGCAGCCCAATCCGCAGCGCCCGGGGAGCAGTTGGGGGTTAGGCGTCTTGCTCAGGGACACCTCAGTCATGTGCTGTCGGCTCTGGGGATTGAACCAGCGACCTTCCAGTCACAAAGCTGGTTCCCTGACCTCCAGCCCACGACTTAACTAATGACAAACAGTAGCCTTCATCCATCCGTCTCCAGCAGTCTGTCATTGCTGTTGCCAGATCAGCTTTGCAGGTTGGAGCCTTGTCATTGACCATTTTGTTCAATTCCCACCAGAGATTTTCAACTGGATTGAGATCTGGACTATTTGCAGGCCATGCCCCTGGCATTATGTCTTTCTTGAAGGAAAGTTCTCACGTCCTTTGCCCTAGGGCAAGACATATTAGCAATCTTGAAGAAGAAGTCGTTATCACCAAGCATCCTTTCAGCTGATGGAAGAAGAAAAGTGTCAATGTAGACAATGTGGCATTTATTGAAGATGTAATGACTCATCTCCCCCGTGCCTTTACCTGACATGCAGCCCCAGATCATTAATGTCTGTGGAAATGTACGTTTTCTTCAGGCAGTCATCTTTCTCAGTTTCATTGGACCAGCACCAAACAAAAGTTCCAGTATCCTCACGTTGTCCAGTGCAGATTCATGATTCATCACTGAAGATTACTTTCATCCAGTCATCCACAGTCCATGACTGCTTTACTTCAGCCCACTATAACCTTGTTCCTTTCTGTTTACGTGTTAATGACGGCTTTCGTTTGGCTTTTCTGGATGTAAATCCCATTTCTTACAGTTCAGTCACAGACATTGACTCCCGTTTCCGCCCACTTGTTGTGCATTTTGTTTTTTTTAATATATTTATTTATACGATTTTTATATTATAAGGTTCCATAATGTTAACAATGATTCAGCATTTTTAAAGACCAAAAAATAAATAAATAAATAAATAAAAATAAAATAAAATAACAGACACAATAAAAAGCAAGGGGTACAGTACAGTAGGCTCACAAACATCCTCAGAATCAACTGAGCAGTGGTAATAAATAAGATGGATTAAATAATAGGTAAATAAAGCAGCTACGGTGAAACACCTAGTGGTTATGCGCATTGGCTAAGTACTCCAAAAAAGGGTTCCATATTTTACAAAACTTTTCCAAACTACCAGACAACACATATCTGAGCCTCTCAACATGCAACACATTTACTACTTCTGTCAGCCACATTTTAAATGTAGGTGGGATGGACGACTTCCAAAGCCTTAAAATGATCTTCTTAGCAACTATCATACCATATGTTATAGCAGATTGTATACAATTATCAAAATTTTGAAATGCCATGGAATAACCAAACAAAGCCATTTCAGGGTCAGGAGACAACATTAGACCATATACTTCCCTATAAAATCCAAATATATTACCCCAATAGGAATCAAGTTTAGGACACATCCAAAAAAGACGAGCAAGCGAACCCTCTGCTTCTTTACATCTGTCACATAATGGCATCACAGAAGGAAAAATACGATGAAGTTTTGTTTTAGAATAATGGAGTCTATGTATGACTTTGAATTGCAAAAGCTGAACAAAACTTTATTCTGGCAAGACTTTCTTCCCAGACACTATTATCTATCTCAATACACAGTATTTCTCCCATGCAACCCTCAGATGACTTGTAGAGAAACTTAACTGTTTTGAGAAAGCACCAACAAGGCGAGTGACCATTTGCCTTGCCTGGGGGTCCAGCCAAAATTTGCAAAACAAGATCCTCAGAGGAGAGGGATTGGTATGAAGGTATATTCTGTTGAATATAACTTCTTATCTGTAAGTATCTAAAGAAATCAGATTGAGAGAGTGAATATTTTGTTTTCAATTGTTGAAATGAAGCTAAACAATCATTAATGTATAAATCTTTCAACTTTACAATGCCTTTTTTAGCCCAGTTACGAAACGTACTATCAGATAAAGAGGGTGAGAAGGAATGATTGTACCAAACTGGGGCAAATATGAGAGTTGCTGGAAGATTACAAGCTTTCCTAATTTGGTGCCAGATTTTCTGAGAGTTATATGTAACGGTGTACAATAGTTGTATTAATGTTATGTTATGAAATTCCTGCTAAATGGGTTTTGCTGGTTGGTCAGCGTATTACAGTTTCTGTATATATAGGTGATTCGGTGCAGTCTCGGCAGTAGAATGGTTGCATGCTGCCGTGGTGAGTACAGCCTTGTATGTTCAGCTCAGCAAAACTGCAAAAGCTATGTAAAGCGTTGTAGTGCTCGACTTTTGTCCCTATTGTGTTGAAATACATGTCACAGAGACCAGTATACTTAGTTGGGCTCTTCCAAGATGCTTTATTTAAAGAGTTATAAATTCGAAGCTAAACCTGAACTGAACTGTGCTAACAATAGCCTGTTTCCTTAGTTGTACGCTGACCGAGGTATGAACAGAAACTTATACTGTGGTTGCCACACTCATTACAGGTATGTTCTATTCGTTTTATGTATTTTCATGGTATGAATGAGCACAGCAATGCTAGCTGGTTTAACTAGCTTATTTTTAGTTCACCTTGTGGGTTGGGTGCCATGTTTTGTGTTCGCCGCCAGATGGCACTATTTCATATTTTACCTTTTTGTTGATGTTCCACTAATTTAAAAAGGTATGATGTAGCTGTAAAATATAGTTCATATTGATACTGTGACAACTGACCCTGATGTGAATGTAAAATGTAGACTTGTATAAATCTTTTAAAAAAACTGAACATAATATGCAAACACAAGCACTTCTACCACTATACGATCATAGCAATTTGTAAAGGTAATTGTATTATTTTCATGAATTATATGTCTTGTCATTGGTTTATTGTGGAGATGTATCTAGACTACTGTAGTCTCAGGCAGTAGAATGGTTGCATGCTGCCGTGTTGTACGCTGACCGAGGTATGAACAGAAACTTATACTGTGGTTGCCATACTCATTACAGGCTAATAAAAACTGCATCATCCCAATCCGGTGTCCATCACTGACCAGGGCAGACGAACACCCTATAGGAAGGGTCACATATATATTATAAAATGATCTTTCTTTAAAGCTAAAGGAGCTCGAGGTGAAGAGAAAAGAAGAGCAGGAAGAGAAGAGTCAACAGTCAGATCTTTTTCAACTGCCAACCAGGGAGGTAAATCTAAAGCAGTGCCTTCCTTATAACCATATTGCCAGTAAGCCAGAGCCCTAGCATTAGCCGCCCAGTAATAATGCAAAAAACATGGTAATCCTAAACCACCCAAAGACCTAGGTTTCTGTATGTGAGTTTTTGAAATTCTATGAGTTTTAAACCCCCAAATAAATGTCATAATAATAGAATCCAGTGATTTAAAGAAGGATTTGGTGATAAAAATAGGAATATTCTGAAACAGGTATAAGAATCGGGGAAGAGAAACCATTTTGATTGCATTCACCCGTCCAATAAGGGAAAGGGGTAGTGTTCTCCACCTATCAATGTCCTGTTTAAGTCTATTCATCTTTTCAGCAAAATTATGCTTAAACAGTGCATTAGGATTCTTCGTTACTTCAATACCAAGATATTTTATTTTAACTGGAAATTTTAAATTGCAAGTAACTTAAAAACCTGGGATTATGATTAGCTGACAGCCACGAATTCACTCTTTTGCCAATTAATGGTATAACCAGATATTTCACTGAATGAGCCAATGAGTTTAAGCAAGGGAAGAATGGATTGTTCTGGTTCAGATAAAAACAGAATTATATCATCCGCATACCATGAGAGTTTATGTTCGACCCCCCCTAAAATTATAGACGTAATATTCTCATCTTCTCTTATGCTAATCGCTAAGGGTTCTATGGCTATAGAGAAGAGAAGGGGGGAGAGAGGACACCCTTGACGTGTCCCTCTGTAAAGAGAAAAGTAAGGTGATTGCTCCTGGTTGGTAAGGATAGAAGCAGTAGGATGCGCATATAACATTTGTATCCATGAGATAAAGGCATGCCCAAACCCAAACTCTTTAAGGGTAGCTATAATATAGCCCCATTCTACTTGATCGAATGCCTTTTCTGCATCAAGGCTGAGAACAGCCTGTGCAGACACTCCGTGATATTTATGGTATATAATGTCAATGAGTCGTCTAACATTAAAGAAAGAAAACCTATTAGGGATAAAACCAGTCTGGTCAGGATGAATAATAGAAGTAATATATTGTTTCAATCTATTCGCTAATACCTTACTAAGAATTTTCAAATCAGTATTTAACAATGCATTTGGCCTGTATGAAGAAAGATCTGTTTTATCTCTCCCAGGCTTTAACAAAAGCGAAATATGTGCAGCATATAAGGTTTTGGGAAGTGTTCCAACTTTAGTAGAATGTATAAACATTCTCAGTAAAAGTGGGTTAATCTGACTAGCAAACTTTTTGTAGAATTCAATTCCAAAACCATCCAGACCGGGGGCTTTAGCACTAGGAAATGATTTAATTGACTCAATGATTTCTTCAGAAGTCAATTCCGAATCCAGAGCTCTTTGTGCAGCTTTGTCTAATTTAGGTAATTTAAAGTTCTTTAACCAAGTCTTAACATCCCCTTTTGCCTTACTTTGATATAGCTTTTCATAGTATTCTCTAAAGCAGTCATTTATTGCTATTGGATCTGTGATTAATACTCCTGAAGGTGATTTTATTTGATGAATAGCTCTGTTTGCTTGGAAACCTCTCAGCTGACGAGCTAATAGTCTTTGGGGTTTATCTCCAAATTCAAAATACCTCTGCTTGACTCTTAAGATCTGATCACAGGCCTGATGTGTAATGATTGTATTATATTCATATTTTAAATTAAGTATCTTTTGTAAAGTCTGAGTACTCTTTGAGTTTCTATACGAATTGTCCAGTTTTGATATCTCAGATTCAATTTCTCCCAGACGGCACTTTTTCAACTTTTTTAAAGATGCTTCATACGAAATAATATGCCCCCGTATAACTACCTTAAAAGCTTCCCATAGAGTAGAATCCGAGACATCAGAAGTATTGCTGAGTTCCAGAAATTCGGATATTTTGGAAGATATGTACTGGCAGAACGCATTATCTTAGAGTAAACTCTGATGAAACCGCCAGGTAAATTTCTGTTTTGTGACCCCAAAATCAAGAGTCAGTGAAACTGGAGAATGATCAGAGATCAGAATGTTATGATATTTACAATTAACAACATTAGATATTAATTTCGCATCTAATAGAAAGAAATCAATACGAGAGTAAGTTTTATGCTTTTGGGAAAAAAAAGAATAGTCTCTGTCTGTTGGGTGTTGAGTCCTCCAAATATCCACCAGATTGTTAGAGGAAATCAGATGTTGTAAAACAACTGAGGAGCTAGACAGTTTACATAATTTTGTTGACGATCTATCTAAATGCTTATCTAACACAGTATTAAAGTCCCCACCCACAATTAAATGTGTATCAGTTAAGTCTGGCAAGGAATCAAAACTCTTACGAAAAAATATTGCATCATCAAAGTTAGGTCCATAAATATTTAACAGAGTTATATGTGACTTACAAATGTGTCCAGTTACTACTATGTATCGCCCATTCGGATCCGTTATGGTGGAAATGTGTTCAAACTGCAAAGACTTTTTGATTATAATGGCAACTCCCCGGGCTTTACTTGAGAATGTAGATTGAAATATTTGACCAGCCCAGCTGCAACGCAGCCGGCCACACTTAGATGATCTAATATGTGTCTCTTGTAAAAACACTATATCAGCTGAAAGGGATTTAAGATGGGAGAATACCTTGGCACGTTTAATTGGATGGCCTAGACCATGTACATTCCAGATCACAAAGTTAACCCCGCAGCTGCTAGATTGTGATAACCTAACTGCTTGTGCCATGAATCTTTGAAAACAACAATATGAGAGCAGTGAAACCCATACAGAGTGCCCACAAACTTGAACAATATGAAACAGAAATAAAACTTAAACATATGAATAACAAACTCCCCCCACCCCTCCCATTAACCCACTTTCCCAAACAAAGTGAGTAAGAACACTCCCACATAAACTCTGGGGATACTGTATCCAAAATGTTGACTAAATTAAAGAACACCAGTCTTGTCTGCAGTAACGTTAAACGAAGCGCCTCTCCATCCCCTCCATATCTAAAAATAAAATGCCTGCTTTCAAATAACCACAGTAAAGCAGTATCAGTGGGTTGGGGAGCCACATATATGTACAGCAAGAAATATCGAAAACAAACATGAAATAGTGACACCCCACCCATGTTGGCACACTGCGTTACAGTTTTACTGTTACACTTCAAGAATCTACCTCAGAGTTTTTCCCAAGCACACCGTTCAAGAACACTTCAGCCTCCTGTGGGGTGGTGAACAACTTAGTGGCATTGTCCCATGTAACACGGAGACGCGCTGGGTACAGAAAACCACACACTGCACCAGAATCTCTCAGCCTCCTCCGTACACCTTCAAAGAGCTGTCGCTGTCTCACCACCTCCAATGGAAGATCTGGGAAGAAGAAGATCCTCTGTCCCTCGAACGACAGAGGATGCTTTTGCCGTGCGAGCTGCAGAATCCTCTCTCTCATACGACAGTCATGAATCCTAGCTATCATCACCCGAGGGCGGGCTGAACTCACTGATGGCTGCCCTCCAAGCCGATGGTCCATCTCCAAAGGCTTGTAAAAGTTCTCAGAACCTAACAAGTCGGAGATGAATCTAACGAGGAACTCCTCTGGTCGCCCCTTTTCAATATTTTCAGGCAAACCCAAGATTTTAATATTCTGACTCCTAGAATGTCCCTCAAGATCGACGACCTTATTACGGAGCGTCTTATTCTCTGCAATCAGTTGCTGCCATACCTGCTCCAGCGTGATTAGCCGGTTATCGTGATCAGACTTGGCTAACTCCAATTCAGCAATCCGACTGCCATGGTCGTTAAGAGCAGTCTGTATGGATTGCAGAGTAGACTCCAAGCTGTTGAATCTGTCGCTCATTTTGCTGCTCATTTCGTGGATGGCTGACAGAATGTCTGATATTCCTGGATTAGCCTCCAGGATAAGCAGGCTGGCCTCATGGTGGTTAGCCCCACACTGCGTTGTTTCATCAGTCTCGTTAGTTGGTTTCTCCAACTTTTTCGGCACTTTTGGCTTGGTCATTGTGTGAACAATTCCTAAAGATTAGGCACCAAGTAATTCAAATGGCAAACTGCTATAAAGAAACTCGATATTTTGACTAAAATGTCAACCTTTGGAGGGGAGCTCAGAGAAAAAACGTCTACTCCATAAAGCGCTCACTACTGCCCCCCCTGCATTTTATGTTTTCAGGACATTTTGCTTTGAGTTTTCTATCTTGACGCGTTGATGTTTTCCTTGGTCTTCCTGTGCGCTTCCCTTTTACAACCTTCCCATCTTGTTTGTACTTGGTCCAGATTCAGACGCAGCTGACTGGGAACAACCAACATCTTTTGTTTTCTTGTCTGATATGTGACTCAAGTTTTCACACTGAGAGGCGATATTTTGAACACCTTGGAGCTCATCTTAAACTGTTTACTGTGTTTTTAAAGATTGTGACTACAGTACTAATAGATATTCAACTTCTCATAAAAGTAGGAAGCACAATCCTCACTGCTTTGAAGATTTTAACCGCAGTGTTTCAGACGTATGCAGGTCAAGCAACAGAAGACAATAGGTTGTTTGATGAAAGTGAAGTTGCATCTGAAAAAACATTTGAGAGTGAAGATTTGCTTCAAGTCACTGGTGATCGGCTTGGTTTCTTATTTCTTAAGTTGGACTGTGTCTTCAATGTGCCGAGTAGATGTATAGATGAGCTTGTAGAGGAGCTTCGGTTTATTACCTGTACAGCATCAGCACCCCGTATAGTAAACGTTGTCCATGACACATTAGAACTGCAGTGCTGAAGAATTGGCAGTCACAGATTTGGTAAATAACATTTGCCAGTTAAATCCAGACTTAAGTGAAGAAGGTCCTCTTGGCACAGCATTCCAGAGAAACAGGTCTGTAAAGGAACTTTTCTCTATTGTTGAACCAGTAAAGTATATACTGGATGCAAAAGAGAGAAAGACGTTCCAATATGTACCAATTTTGCAGTCCTTGTCACAAATCTTGAAAAATAGTGATGTTCAGGAGAAGGTGCTGAGTGCAAGACATTGTGGTTCTTCATGTCGATATACTAGTTTCCGTGATGGTTCGCACTTCAAGGAAAACAAATTTCTATCTGGAGAAGAGTTTAGACTTTCACTTCTACTATACTGTGATGATTTTGAAATATGTAATCCTTCAGGAACCTCTCGCAAGAAGCACAAAGTAACAGGTGTTTACTGGGTGTTGGCTGATATTCCGTCTGTATTAAGGTCTACATTATCCTCAATTTGGCTGTTTTGAGGCAGATGACATTAAGAAATTTGGCTCTCCTCGGGTGCTAGAGCCATTATTACGTGATTTGAAAAGCTTGGAAGAGGAGGGACTTTTTGGACCCTGTTTGGGAAACATCTTAAAGGGCACTGTATTTTCTGTGATTTCCGATAACCTTGGAACCCACTCAGCTGGGGGGCTTGTTGAAGGTTTCAGTGGAACATACGAGTTTAGCTGAACGTTAAAGTCAATAAGACTGAGTACATTGGCAGAGAACAGTACAAATATTATTATTATTATTTTTACTATCATTATGTTCATTAACTTTAATATTATACTATTATATTAATATTATAATATTAAATGTATACATTAACTCTGTTCATGTATATTTTAATAACAATTCAATTTAACACGTATTTACAGCGTTGGCAACATAGGTCTCGTATCCTGTCAGGGCAGCACAGCCTATTTGATTTCATTTCATTTCAGACCCCCATTCAGTCCACTCCAGTGAGAATGAGGCCCTTATCCTGGTGGACGGTACAGAATTCCATCCATCCATTTTCTAATCCGCTTCTCTGTCAGGGTCGCGGGGGGAATCTGGAGCCTATCCCAGCAGTCTTCGGGCGGAAGGCAGGATACACGGTACAGAATTCAGAGCCAATAAAGAGATCCTGAGTGAATGCAGCCCCTATTTCAGGTCAGAGTCTAAAGAACAGCTGCACATCCAACATCCAAATCCCACAGTCCAAAGACATGCAGTCAGGCCAATTGGGTGTGCTAAATTGTCCCTAGGTGTGAGTGTGTGAGTGACTGTCTGTGTCTGTCTGTCTGCCCTGTGATGGACTGGCGACCTGTCCAGGGTGTATCCTGCCTTCCGCCCGAAGACTGCTGGGATAGGCTCCAGCTCCCCCCCGCGTCCCTGACGGAGAAGCGGCTTAGAAAATGGATGGATGGATGGATGGACTGATTGGTCCCTGTACGTATCCTGTCAGGGCAGCACAGCTTATTTGATTTCATTTCATTTCAGACCCCCATTCAGTCCACTCTAGTGAGAATGACTGAGCAGGAACACGAGGGGGAGGCCCTTATCATGGTGGATGGCACCGAATTTAAAGTAAACAAAGGCATCCTGAGTGAATGCAGCCCCTATTTCAGGTCAGAGTCTAAAGAACAGCTGCACATCCAAATCATGGGTCCAGACTAAAATATGACAAATATATTGGGTCAGTTCTTCATATTATGTAAAGACACTAAGAAAAAATAAGTAAGGGACTGATTGGTCAGAAGGCTGTCCCTGATTGGTGCCATCAGCAACAACAATCATAAGTGGAAAGTGGAAAGTTGGTGGTATAACTTGGGGACAGTTTGTTCTTTCCACTTATAAGGGAACTGCAGGATTATTCTATTAAGGTCTTCAAGAGAGAAATCCTTTTTCCTTATCCAGATGTCCAAGCACGATGCCAGGTCTACAGGTACAATACCCTCCAGTAAATCACGCAACGCATCAGGTGGGTAACCTGTTGTCATGTGAAAATGATTTAATCTTTGTGAAATTGCACAGTGCCTTTTAACTGCATGGCTATTTGTGTTATTTGCCAATGCTGCTTCAACATCCAACTGGTATTGGTGTTTTGTTCTACTAGGAAATGCTCCAGTCCTGACCTCAAGCTCCTGAAACTGTGATCTCTCTCCCACACAAAATCTGCAAATGTATGGAGGAGCTTAGCTCTAGATTTCACTCCTCCTGCCAAACCATACTGGACTCTGTGGCTCCATTAAAATCCAGACAGCTGCGAGTTAAACCTGAGCCCTGGTTCAGGGTGGACAGAGCTCTTGCAGCAAAGCGGGAGTGTCGCAGAGCTGAGCGAAAATGGAAGAAGGACAAACTGCAGGTTTCATTTCAAATTTTAAAAGATTGCTGGCGTTCTTATCAAAATATTATTAAAGAAGATAAAAGGGAATACCTGGCCAAAATTATAGTCACATATCAGCATAACCCACATGTACTGTTTAAGACCACTGACTCTGTTCTAAGGGCCCCTCAGCCACCCTGCTTGGAAGATTCCCCTGAAACGTGTAACCACTTTTTGCACTTTTTCATAGATAAGGTTGTCACTGCCAGAGCTCTTATAACAGCTCCTGCCTTTGACCCATCTGATACTGCCCCAAGCCTGGCTGTTTTTGAAATCTTTGAGCCGGTGACTCTGTGAAAATCTGCAAGATGTGGTGGGCCAGATAAAGCCTTCAGGATCACCATATGATGCTGTGCCTCCTCACTTTTTTAAAGAGGTTTTTCGCAGTATAGGGCAGCAGGTTTTAGCCATTATTAACAGCAGTTTGTCATCTGGTGTTGTTCCCAAAAGTTTTAAACATGCAGTAGTGCATCCCCTGCTTAAAAAGCCTGGTCTTGATCACTTAGTTCTGGCTAATTACAGGCCCATTTCCAAGCTGAATTTTATCTCAAAAATATTGGAAAAAGTGGTCTATGCCCAGCTGAAATCCTATTTGGATGAACAAAATATCCTGGAGGTTTTTCAGTCTGGTTTTAAAACCCGTCATAGCACAGAATCAGCACTTATTAGGGTTTTTAATGATACCCTCCTGTTCAATGACTCTGGTGATCATGTGATGCTTCTGTTGTTAGATCTCACTGCAGCATTTGACACAGTGGATCACAACATTTTAATATCCAGATGCAGAATTTGGTGGGCATTTGCGGGGTGGCTTTGGAATGGTTTAGGTCATATTTGTCAGATAGAACCCTGTGTGTGAACCTGGCGAATTCAAAATCCTCCTCTGTTCCCCTGTCATATGGGGTTCCACAGGGCTCAGTTTTAGGACCTTTACTGTTCTCTCTCTATCTGCTCCCACTGGGTTCCATTTTAAGAAAACATGGCATCGCTTTCCATTGCTATGCTGATGACACCCAGATTTATGTCCCGTTGAAGAAGAAAGATGTCTTTTCTATTAAACCTCTTCTCTTATGTCTCGAGGACATTAAAGCCTGGATGTCTGTAAGCTTTTTAAATTTTAATGAAGATAAAACAGAAGTGATGGTGTTTGGTCCCAGTGGTTTCGGTGGAGCCCACACTCTTGTGGAATTGGGCCCCCTTAAGCAGTATGAGAGGAAAGTAATTTCTAACTTGGGTTTTAAAATGGACAGTGATTTTAAACTGGATCACCAGATTGGCGCAGTAGTGAAGTCCTGCTTTTATCACCTAAGGCAAGTGGCGAAGGTGAAGTCCATTTTAGCACATGAGCACTTTGAAACAGTAATCCATGTCTTCATTACATCTCGGCTGAATTACTGTAATGCACTTTATTTTGGAGTCAGCCAGTCCTCCCTCAAACGTCTCCAGGTGGTGCAGAAATTTAAACTTAAATTTGTTTTTACCTCTCTGAGCTCCTCCATCTGCATGTGCCCACACGGTGCCTCCGGTCAGCTGATCAGCTACTCCTGGAGGTACCGAGGTCTAAGCTTAAGCTCAGAGGGGACCGAGCCTTTTCAATAGCAGCTCCGAAATTATGGAACGAACTGCCAGTTTTTATTAGACAGGCCTCTTCTTTGTCCACTTTTAAAACCAGCCTCAAAACCCATTTTTATTCCATGGCCTTTCATGTAACATAATTTTTATTCCTGCATCCTATTTGTGTATGGCTTTATTTATATTTTTCTTACTGTTTATAGCTTATATTATTTTATTGGTATGGTTTTATTGGTTTACTGGTCTATATGTCTGTTTTATACCTGCAGTGTTCAGCACTTTGTTGCAGCCTCTGTTGTTTTTAAAGTGCTTTACAAATAAATTTGAGTTGAGTTGAGTACTGTAGTCACAATCTTTAAAAACACAGTGAACAGTTTAAGATGAGCTCCAAGGTGTTCAAAATATCGCCTCTCAGTGTGAAAACTTGAGTCACATATCAGACAAGAAAACAAAGCGTTTTGCCCTAAACCTTCACTTTGTGTATGGTCTCTAGACAGATGTGTGCGAAGTGCACCCCAACCTTTAAACGAACCAGGACAACCTGAGCACAGGCAAGGCAGTGAGCGGCCTTGACTGGTATGTAAATGTTTCAACCTATAATGTTTTAAGAGCTCTAAACGTTTTGATGCCCTGAAGCTGCAAATTTTGCATGACCGTGACATAACACAACAATCTCATAACACTGGAGGCCTACTGTTTCTCCCTGATGACACCAGTGTTGAACCCTGTCAATCTGTCCTCCTGAGCTAACTCATGACCCAAGCTGTCCACGGCATTAGCTTGTCCTGAAAGCAACAAAACCCTGTAAATGCACAGATAATTTGTGGTATTAAAACAATTGTCTATTATACAGTGTCAAAAAAAATACAACCCCTGGCAAAAATGATGGAATCACCACTCTTGGAGGAAGATCTTTCAATTGTTAATCACAGAGACATGCCACAAAACTTTTTTTCAAAATTCCAACCTTCTGGCATTAAGAAAACAAAAAAAAGAAAGAAATATAATTGTTGTAGTTGGTCACAAATGTGTTTTTAGATCAAGTAGAGGAAAGAAATATGTAATCACTAAATTCTGAGGAAAATCTTAAGGAATCGCTCTGTAATTAACACCTGCATCAGATTAAATCTGCTAATTAGTCTTTAGTTAATAAAGAATGCTCACAACTTGGAGAGCAGTTGCACAAAGTGGATTGACATGAATCACGGCTCCAAAACGAGAGATATCAGTAGACACAAAGGAGAGAATTATAAAACATCTTCAAGAAGGTAAATCATCACAGAATGTTGCAGAAGATGTTGGTTGTTCCCAGTCAGCTGCGTCTGAATCTGGACCAAGTACAAACAAGATGGGAAGGTTGTAAAAGGGAAGCACACAGGAAGACCAAGGAAAACATCAATGCGTCAAGATAGAAAACTCAAAGCAAAATGTCCTGAAAACATAAAATGCACAACAAAACAAATGAGAAACAAGTGGGTGGAAACGGGAGTCAGTGTCTGAACTGTAAGAAATGGGATTTACATCCAGAAAAGCCAAACGAAAGCCGTCATTAACACATAAACAGAAAGGAACAAGGTTACAGTGGGCTGAAGTAAAGCAGTCATGGACTGTGGATGACTGGATGAAAGTAATCTTCAGTGATGAATCATGAATCTGCACTGGACAAGGTGAGGATGCTGGAACTTTTGTTTGGTGCTGGTCCAATGAAATTGATAAAGATGACTGCCTGAAGAAAACGTACATTTCCACAGTCATTAATGATCTGGGGCTGCATGTCAGGTAAAGGCACGGGGGAGATGAGTCATTACATCTTCAATAAATGCCACATTGTCTACATTGACACTTTTCTTCTTCCATCAGCTGAAAGGATCCTTGGTTATGACGACTTCTTTTTGAAGATTGCTAATATGTCTTGCCCTAGGGCAAAGGACGTGAAAACTTTCCTTCAAGAAAGACATAATGCCAGGGGCATGGCCTGCAAATAGTCCAGATCTCAATCCAGTTGAAAATCTCTGGTGGGAATTGAACAAAATGGTCAATGACAAGGCTCCAAGCTGCAAAGCTGATCTGGCAACAGCAATGACAGACTGCTGGAGACGGATGGATGAAGGCTACTGTTTGTCATTAGTTAAGTCGTGGGCTGGAGGTCAGGGAACCAGCCTTGTGACTGGAAGGTCGCTGGTTCAATCCCCAGAGCCGACAGCACATGACTGAGGTGTCCCTGAGCAAGACGCCTAACCCCCAACTGCTCCCCGGGCGCTGCGGATTGGGCTGCCCACCGCTCTGGGCAAGTGTGCTCACTGCCCCCTAGTGTGTGTGTGCTCACTAGAGTGTATGTGGTGTTTCACTTCATGGATGGGTTAAATGCGGAGGGGGAATTTCCCCGTTGTGGGACTAACAAGGGTCACTTAATCTTAAATCCATGCCTCAGAGAATTCAAGCTGTTCTAAAAGCCAGAGGTGGTGCATCAAAGTACTAATGGTGCCGTGTTTTTCTCATGATTCCATAATATTTTCCTCAGAATTTAGTGATTCCATATTTTTTTCCTCTTATTGATCTAAAAACACAATTGTGACTGACTACGACAATTATATTTATTTCATTATTTATTGTTTGCTTGGAATTTTGAAAAAAAAAAAAAAAGTTTTGTGGCATGTCTCTGTGATTAAATTAAATAACTGGAAGATCTTCCTCCAAGAGTGGTGATTCCATCATTTTTGCCAGGGATTGTATAATGCATACATGATATTCTTACTTGCCTGAATGAGACTAAAGTTTTGTTTAAACAATAAGTCCTACTACACAGCCCTAACAGTCCACTCTCCTGAAGGTATCCTGTTGATAGAAACAAATGTGTACATGATTTTGACACATCAGATTAATTTACTCTCATTTAAAAAAAAATAACGACCAGACCAAACGACTGGATAAATGCAGTTGAAACATAAAGGCAACAAAATGAAATGAAACAAATGAACGATGTGCATTAAATAATTAACCATTTCATTTGAATCTAATCACATCAATATGGAGTTTAATATGTACTTCTTTAAAAAAGGAAGCAAGAGAGCATTAGACACTGCTCAGAAAAAGAAAGGGGACACTTAAACAACACAATATAACTCCTAGTAAATCAAACTTCTGTGAAATCAAACTGTCCACTTAGGAAGCAACACTGACCATCAATTTCACAGCTGTTGTTCAAATGGAACAGACAACAGGTGGAAATCACTGGCGATTAGCAAGACACACTCAATAAAGGAGTGGTTCTGCAGGTGGGACCACAGACCACTTCTCAGCACCTTTCTGCTTTCTGGCTGATGTTTTGGTCACTTTTGACTGTTGGTGCTGCTTTCACACTCGTGGTAGCAGGAGACGGGCTCTACAACCCACACAAGTGGCTCAGGTAGTGCAGCTCATCCAGGATGGCACATCCATGCGAGCTGTGGCAAGAAGGTTTGCTGTGTCTGTCAGCGTAGTGTCCAGAGGCTGGAGGCACCACCAGGAGACAGGCCAGTACACCAGGAGACGTGGAGGAGGCCGTAGGAGGGCAACAACCCAGCAGCAGGACCGCTACCTCCGCCTTAGTGCAAGGAGGAACAGGAGGAGCTGCCAGAGCCCTGCAGAATGACCTCCAGCAGGCCACAAATGCGCATGTGTATTGTACCTGTAGACCTGGCATTGTGCTTGGACATCTGGATAAAGAAAAAATATTTCTCTCTTGAAGACCTTAATAGAATAATCCTGCAGTTCCCTTATAAGTGGAAAGAACAAACTGTCCCCAAGTTATACCACCAACTTTTGCCTCATGTTAAACCATTGGTGGTAACGCACATGAAAATTGGTGCCTGCTGAGGCTGCTTCCACTTATGATTGTTGTTGCTGATGGCACCAATCAGGGACAGCCTTCTGACCAATCAGCCCCTTACTTATTTTTTTCTTAGTGTCTTTACATAATATGAAGAACTGACCCAATATATTTGTCATATTTTAGTCTGGACCCATGATTTGGATGTTGGATGTGCAGCTGTTCTTTAGACTCTGAAATAGGGGCTGCACTCCCTCAGGATGTCTGTCTGCTCTGAATTCTGCACCGTCCACCAGGATAAGGGCCTCCCCCTCGTGTTCCTGCTCGGTCATTCTCACTGGAGTGGACTGAATGGGGGTCTGAAATGAAATGAAATCAAATAGGCTGTGCTGCCCTGACAGGATACGAGACCCATGTTGCCAACGCTGTAAATACGTGTTAAATTGAATTGTTATTAAAATATACATGAACAGAGAAGTTAATGAACATAATGATAGTAAAAATAATAATAATAATATTTGTACTGTTCTCTGCCAATGTCCTCAGAGTCTTATTGACTTTAACGGTCAGCTAAACTCGTATGTTCCACTGAAACCTTCAACAAGCCCCCCGACTGAGTGGGTTCCAAGGTTATCGGCAATCAAAAAACCACAAGTTATTACAGACAAATTAAAACGCTGTACTGTTCTATATGTAACGCTATACACTGTTACATGTTCTTTACTTCTGAGTATCATAGAGCATAGAACACTGAAGGCTCTCTCTGTCCGTTATCTAGAACCGACCTGCTGTGGCAGCTGCACGCGACGCTGCTGCGCTGGAGTTGGACCGGGCAGCTCGAGGCTAACCGGTTTTAAAAAGCGCGCGCTGTAACCTGATTGGTGGGATTTCGCGCTTCTTTCCTTTTGAAATATAATTTTTATGCACACATGAGACAAAAGTAACGGCAGGTTTTTCACAATAAAGTGCAGGAAACCGCGATATCTGCTTTTGAAACGTAGCGAGTGAGGTTAAAGTAAAACTCCCCCCAAATAAAAACACTCTAGTAAAGTACAGACACACAAAACAGTCATCAAGTAACTAATTACATTTACTCCGCTCGCAATTACTGTCCACCGCTGTCTAAACCCGAAATAACCCGCCGCGTTTCCGCGACTTTTACACCGGGCGCTGTGTTTTTATCGCCCTGATCTGGCAGTGAACTCGCTAGCTGTTAGCTTAACAAGCTAGCCCGCTAATGCTACTGCAGAAACGTCCTTACTGGGGAAGTGATTAAACCCGCGCGTTCACTCTAGAGGACATTACACCGGACAGGCGAAACTCAGGCTGCCGAAATCAACACACGCTCGTTTATCACCGCTCACAGAGCAAACTGAGCTTACCGGACACCCGCGAGAACCCGGTTCTGTGGCGCCGCGTACCACGGCGCCTTCAACGCGCATGCGCGGGTTTAAAAGCGACGTACTTTTGCTTAAAGTTTACTTCGTATTTCTAGGTTTAAGTTAAGTGATACTTTTTAAATCCCACAACCGGGGAAATTTAACGCACCTCCGCATTTAACCCATCCGTGAAGTGA
This sequence comes from Pygocentrus nattereri, assembly GCF_015220715.1. NCBI lineage: Eukaryota > Metazoa > Chordata > Actinopteri > Characiformes > Serrasalmidae > Pygocentrus > Pygocentrus nattereri. The sequence continues at coordinate 3,688,742 of NC_051239.1, read as the reverse complement.
CTTCATGAGAGTTAATTTAATATATTTTACTACACCAAAAAGTTCGTTTTTTCAGTGTAGACCAACTAAAAATAAAAATAGGTGCACCGGGTCACTAGAAAATTCTAAGTGGGTGAGAATTTTTTACAGTGAGGTTTTATCACATCCCAATCTAAACCCATGTGCATTCATATGAAGCTGCCTCCTTTTCCAGCTACACTATATGGGGAAAAAAGTATTGGGACACCTCCAGCTCGCTAACTGCCACAGGTGAAGTATCCATAGCAGAGACTCGCTGTTCTGTGATGTGGACTCCACATGTGCTGCATGCCGCAGTTCTGGGTTTATTGATTACAGCCTGATCTCTGTAATTCAACAGGATTGTTTTGGGGGGCGTGTCGCTGGTCTTCGCCGCGCACATTCAAAACTGGCGCCTCCCCCCAACGCTTCCCGTGATTGGCTGCAGAGCCTCACCTGTTGCTAGGTTACGGATAAACCGTTAGTTTATTTTTAAGACGGTGGCCGTTACACTCCCCCTGAACTGAATTTAATCGGTAGGTTTTTATATATTATTTAATCTAATTAGTCAAGCCGGTGTTTAAAGAAGCCTTTAATAGCATCGTCAGTGTCAGTGTTCATTCAAATTCTATATTGTTCTTGTAGTTTCACACTTTCTCGTCATTAAACCTGCCGGTTACAGTTCCTCTGACGACTTGGTGATGAGACGAGTTTAGCTGACCGTTAAAGTCAATAAGACTCTGAGACAATGGCAGAGAACAGTACAAATATTATTATTATTATTATTTTTACTATTATTATGTTCTCCAGTGAGAATGGCCGAGGAGAAACACGAGGGGGAGGCCCTTATCCAGGTTGACGGGGCAGAATTCCAAGCCAATAAAGAGGCCCTGAGGGAGTCCAGCCCCTATTTCAGGTCAGAGTCTAAAGAACAGCTGCACATCCAACATTCAAATCATGGGTCCAGACTAAAATATGACAAATATATTGGGTCAGTTCTTCATATTATGTAAAGACACTAAGAAAAAAATAAGTAAGGGACTGATTGGTCAGAAGGCTGTCCCTGATAAGTTAGTAATACAGGACCCTGCGTTACTATGGTGATGAAGCCCAGTAAAAACCAGCAGTGGACGAAGTACATAAACCCTGTACTGGAGTTAAAGTAGAAACCCCCCCCCAGGTAAAATGTTACTCCAGTAAAAGCAGAAGTTCCTCCCTTTAGACCTCCACTTGAGTAAAAGTACTAAAGTATTTCCCTTCAAATGTACTTAAGTATAAAGTAAAAGTACTAAAAGAGTAACTCTGGCTCTGATGTCCTGTTATCATTTTTATAACCAGACTGGCTTCATGAACTCATTTCAGGTGAAAGTCCTCCAGCGTCTCTCTTGGTAAACCAGTCTTTTAATAGAACGTCATTAATTAGTGACGCTGACGTCTATTAAAATGATCAGAAGCACAAAACACTGAAGGTAAACAGTTTCCATCAGGGAGAACCGAGTGGCTCTGTAGCATCCCTGCTGAATAACGGTTTGGCTCTCAAACTGATGGTCTATGCGTCCTTTATTCATTTCTTCGCGTAAACACACCGTAAGAACTAAATACCAAAAAACAAAAACAAAACACAGGAAAACACTTAAGTCACAAGATAAAACCAGTCCCACACATTAAAATACACTCATTTAAATTTATCAACACCTACAAAATATAAAATTTCAACAATCTAAGACACAACATGCTCAGCATTTCAACAACAGTTCAAGCAGCACAGCAACCGATTGGCTAAATACATTCACTAAAAATCAATAGATTTTACCAAATAACAACTTTACCTTATTCACCTACAGCAGAGAGCCAATATTCAAAACCTTTGTTCTTGGGGAACGATGGCTCCCACCATTTTACTTAAAGAGAAACCTGACTCACCTCACTTCCTGCTCACCTGTCTCATGCTGAGCATGTCAAATTAAAAGACCCAACTCACTCTCAGGCTGTTTATACAAAAGTATCACACAGACACGGTTAGTTACACTCCCACCAAATCATACAGGGTTTCTGCATTAACAGTGTAAACCATAATGATTTCCCACCAGTGATTAGATACTCGTAGCTGCAAAAGAAAACATAAATCCAATAAATTCCAAACAAAAGCAAAAAAAAAAAAAAAAAAAAACAAAACAAAACGAAAAATAGGAAATTATGCCTCCACTAACAAAATTAATTTATGCACTGAACGTTCAACCACTGAGAGCTTATGATACTTCCCTCCACTACTAAGCTTCGAGTTCCCGAGGGCTATCTTAACTCTCCTAACAAGTCCATCTTGGTCAGAATTAGCCTCTACAACTTTTGCCAACCTCCATTCATTCCTGGGCAGTTCATCCTCTCTGAGAATCACTACATCCCCAATTTGCAAGTTTCTTCTTGAAGAATGCCAGCACTGTCTTATTGCTATATTGGCTAAATACTCCTTCTTCCAACGACTCCAAAACTGTTCGGCAAGGTACTGTACCCTTCGCCATCTCTTGCGAGCATAGATGTCCTCTTTAACAAACTTGCCAGGAGGAGGCAGAGCTGATGAAATTTTCATTGTAAGCAGATGATTTGGAGTAATAGGTGTTAAGCTACAAGGGTCACCTAGATGGTTCACGGTAAGTGGACGACTATTAATTATACTCATTGCCTCATAAAAGAATGTTCGCAGGGAAGAATCATCTAGCCTACTCAAGGAAAGGGTGAGAGTTGAACTAAGGAGACTTCTCACTGTCCTTATCTGCCACTCCCAAACTCCTCCAACATGGCTAGAGTAAGGTGCATTCATGTTAAAATCACACTGGTTATCAACAAGAAATGCAGCCAGCTTCTCCTGATCAATCTCCTTGAGGGCTTCCTGAAATTCATTTTTGGCACCAATGAAATTCCTTCCTTGATCAGACTTTATCAAGTGTACTGCCCCTCTTATTGCTATAAAGCATCGTAGAGCATTGATAAAGGCATCAGTGGACAAGTCATCTAGCATCTCTATATGCACTGCCCGTGAACTGAAGCATGTAAAAAGAAGGCCATACCTCTTATGAATTCTTCTTCCTCCCTTTGTTAAAAAAGGCCCAAAACAATCCATACCACAATATGTAAATGGTGGTGATTGATTTACTTGCTCTTGGGGGAACTCTGACATTTTCTGTTGTTCCACTGGACTCCTAAATCTTCTGCACCTAACACACTGGTGAAGATAAGAAGCCACTACTCTATGAATGCCTGGAATCCAAAACCCATTTGAACGAATTTCATTTATCGTCATTCCCTTGCCCTGGTGCTTAACCTTCTCATGACAATGAGCGACTATGAGGTTGGTAATGTGATGGCTCTTAGGAAGGACAATAGGATGTTTAACAGAATTAGGTAGGGAGGAATAAAGCAACATTCCTCCCACCCTCAAAACGCCATCCTTATCAACAAAGGGATCCAAATGGTACAATGGATTACAAACGGGTAGTTGCTCACCTTTTCTCAAGATCTTCACAGAGTCTTGATAGACCTGTCTTTGCAAGGCCTTAACTATAACAAGTACTGCAATTTCCCTCTCCCTCACTGTTGTAAGACTAGTTGATTTGTCCTTTCTAGCTCGACGTAAAAGACGAGCAATTCCTTGAATGCCTCGAGTCCAAGATGAAAAATGGCTCAGATGATCCACTAGGCTTTTTCCCTCCAATTTCCTCGAGAAAAATACCTGAGCCTTCACTTCAGGATCACCTAAAGGTAGTTCCAAAACACCATCCTCAAAAAGTGCAATCTCCCTTTCCCATAAAAATTCAGGGCCAGTAAACCACTTAGAATGTAAAAGATCATTAACTCTAAGACCTCGAGATGCATAATCAGCAGGGTTAAATTCTGTTGGGACGTAATGCCATTGATGGGGGTGTGTACTGAGATGAATTCTTTGGACCTGATTGGCCACAAAGGTGTGAAACCGACGAGCCTCATTACCAATATAGCCCAAGACCACCTTTGAATCAGTCCAAAAGTATTCCCCATCCACCTCACCCCATTCTTTCTTAAGCATATCACTCATCTTTACTGAGATAACTGCTGCTGTTAGTTCAAGCCTTGGGATGGTAGTAACTTTGGTTGGAGAAACACGGGACTTTCCCATAACTAAAGTACAATAAACCTTTCCCTCGTTATTTCTGAATCTCACATATGAGCACTGCCCATAGCCTTGATTGCTAGCATCATAAAAATGATGAAATTCTGTTCTACTAATTTTTCCAAAACCATCTGGCTTGCAACAACGAGGCAACTTTACTTTCTCCAAATTCACAAGATCATCCTTCCAACATTCCCACTTTGGCTTAAGCTCATCTGTTAATGGATCATCCCAACCTAAACCCTTTCTACACATAGCTTGAAGCACACCCTTTCCCGTGAGTGAGAAAGGAGCTACCAGGCCTAAAGGATCATATAGTGAGGCTACCATTGAAAGAACACCACGCCGTGTATCAGGCTGGTTCTTAATGTAGCAGGAGGTGGTTACATTGTTACACCTCCTGTTTAACAAACACCCACTTTAAATTGTTGGGCGGGTCCTTGGCACACTATATCTGGGCAGGAGATCGCTGCCTGTAGGTGCGCTACCTGTTGTTCCCCCCCTCTCCCTTTTGGGGCATCTTACTTCCGGGTCTACGGCATCCGGCGTGGCGGTGTTTGGCGTGGACGCATTTGATTCTCCTTTCTGGCTCACTCTTCAACGAGTATAAGTGCCGTTGGCTTGCGGTGTTCTTGCCGGTGTTGGTGCTCTGCAGCTTTGCCGGCACAGTTTCACTTGCAGTTAAGTAAGAATAAGGGCTGTGCTGCGCCGCTGTGGCTACTACTTGCTGTGGCTGGGGGGCCTGTGTTCCTATCCTTCCTGCGGGGGAGACTGTTGTGCTGTATGCTGGTCTTCTGGCCAGAACTGTTTGCTGGTGTCTCCAGCTCTCTGTGGTGCTGCTGTTTTGTCTGGAGTTTACGTTTGGGATTCAGATTCCTGCTGTATTGCCATGGGTTGGCTTAGGACTGTTTTTGTTTCTTTAATTTTGGTTTATTTTATGTTTGTTTAGTAATATTGTCCTTTTCTAATTTGTTTCTCTGTCTGTTTATTTGTTTTTTTTGTGTGATTTTTACTTTGTTCTAATTTGGCTCTTGGGCTGTAGTGTTGACTTGTTATAATTGCTTTTGTGTTGTGTGTGTGTGTGTGTGTGTGTGTGTGTGTGTGTGTGTGTGTGTGTGTGTGTGTGTGTGTGTTTTATGAGGGTTATTGGACGGTGTTGTATGAGGGGGTAAGGACAGTGGCACTTATTAGCCAATGCTGTTAGCCTTCCTCCTCAAACCCTGGTGTAAATATTTTTTGTTTTTTTTCTTCTGGCTGGACAGGAGCAGTGGGCCAAAGCGGGAGGCAGACTGATCTGGGTGGCGGAGTCCCTTTTTCACCTTCCCTGTAGTATAGAGCACTTTGTGTGGCGTTGAGGTGTGTAGTGTGATCACCTGTGGTGTGTAGTGTAGGTGCTCCCCCCCTCTACTCTCATATTTTCTTCTGCTGTGGTGAGCCCCTTAGTCCTGTTCCGTTTGCCACCAGAATTTTACGAAATTGTATATGGATCCATAGGATATTAAATTTAATTGTATTTGTGTTTTTTTTATTGTGCCAGGGTCCAGTAGGGGGCTTGTGTCCTGACCTGTCTTGGGAGGGAGATTTTAAATAATCCTTAATAAACTTTGAAAGAACATTGGCATTACGTCTCTGTCCAAGTGTGTCGAACCAGCGTGTCCTTCTGCCTTGGGCTTATGTCCCAGGTATATTTCCTAGGGGTGAAATTCCCCTAGGTGGCGTAGTCGTGCTACTTAATTTACCCCTCCGCTCTGCCACATTTTGGCGTAGTCGGCAGGATTCACTTGCGAATCAGAGACGTAAGGTCAAATGTGTGTTTGTGGTGTTTTAGTTTAAATATTAAATTGTGTATTAGGTATATTAGAGACAAAACAGCAGCATTTACTTGAGGGATTGGATAGGTTCTTAACCTTATTGGTTGTTTGAGTTTGCTGTAGCACCCCCGGAGATGGAGGAGGAGATACAGCAGCTTAGAGACTTAGTGTTGCAGCTTAAGGCTGATAATGAGAGGCTACTTCAGGAAAGGGCTGCCGTTCCGACTGGGTCTGGTGTGGCTACCCCAGCTTCCCCTGTCGCGGCAAGTAATGCTCTGCCTGCTGGTGTTAGTACTGTCACAGAGCGTCTTGTGGTAGTGCCTCGTGATCGGAAGTGCCCTTTATTCAATGGTAAGTCTGGAATAAGTGTAGTGGAATGGATTGAGGAGATACAAGTGTGTATGCGGGTCCGTCATCTTTCTGTATTGGATCAGGCTTTCTTTATTTTTGACCATTTAGAAGGGGAAGCGAGGGAAGAAATAAAGTTTCGCTCGAGTGTGGAGAGAGGGGACCCAGTTAAAATTTTAGCCATTTTAAAAGATCTCTATGGTTGTTCCCAGTCTTATGTGACGTTACAGCAGGCATTTTTTTCACGCAACCAGCAGGAAGGGGAAACCTTGCAGGAGTTTTCTTTAGCTTTACTGGCATTAATGGAACCAGTAAAGCAGCATGCCCCGGAGGGACTGCTTAATGTAGGGGTTTTGCTTCGAGACCAGTTTGTGGAACATGTTTTAGATGGTGCTCTTCGTAGAGAGTTAAAGCAGTTTGTCCGCCAGCGGCCTAATGCTACGCTGTTAGAGGTCCGTGGGGAAGCCATCCGGTGGGAGAGGGAGGGGCTGCCGGGGGGTGCTAGGGGACATAGTTTTTCCCTACCATCAGCTTATGGTTTGCAGTATAGTGTGCAGGGAGGTTCCCGCCCAGCTCCTCTACCTGCTTCTCAGCCATCAGAATTGGGAGAGTTGAAGGATCTTTTGAAGCAGCAGCAAGAACAGCTCAATCGGTTAACTAGCACTGTTGCGGCTTTGCAGACGTCCTCTCAGTCTAGCTACCCTTTTCATCGGGAGCGTGTAATATGTCGGAGATGCCAACAGCCGGGTCACTTTGCACGGGAGTGTGATGGGGAACGTGTTCTTCCTCCATCTAGGGCTCTGCCTCAGAATGTGGCTAGACCACCTCGTTTTTCTCGGCAAATGGAAAACTGAAGCCCGCTGAGTTGCAGAGCCACAGCTCAGAGGGGGTGCCTTTAGGCTCAACGGTGGGTACTGTATCTAGGCTGATGTCTTCCTGTCCAGTGGTTGATGTGTTAATTGGTGGGGTTGTTGTTTCTTGCTTACTGGATACTGGTTCTATGGTATCTACAGTAACCGAGAGCTTCTTCATACAGCAGTTTGAACCTTGGGGTCAGGACCATTTACAGTCCTGTCACTGGTTACAGCTTCGGGCCGCTAATGGGCTTGATATCCCCTATATAGGTTATCTAGAACTGGATGTAATGCTGTGCGGTAAGGTGATGTCTCCTTGTGGGATCCTGGTAGTGAAAGATCCTCCTGGTGCTTCTACTGTAGTCCCAGGTGTTTTGGGGATGAATATTATTAGCCGGTGTTATCAGGAGCTGTTTGGGTCACATGGCCCTTCCTTTTTTAATGTGCCCTCAGTGGTGCAGGCTCCTGTTCCGGTTATTCAGGCCTTACAGCATTGCCACCAGTCTGCAGCCCAGGTGCCCAGAGACCCCATGGGGCATGTAAAGGTGCGGGGGAGCCGGGCGTTGCGCATACCTGGTGGGGTAATGAAGTTGGTTGCCAGCACTTGTCCAGAGCTATCGGTTGGCCGTTCTGCGCTCTTTGAGCCTTCTGAGGTTGGCTTGCCTGCAGGTCTGTTGGCTTCTCCCTGTCTTGTCCATGTTGTCAGGGGCACAGTTTATGTTCCAGTAGTTAATGTAGGGACCACTGAAGTCCTGCTGTACCCGCATACTCGCCTTGGCTCTTTAAGCAGTGTTCAGGTTGTCAGTCTACCTTCTGGTGTTACTGAGGTCCGGCCCATGACTGCCACAGTGTCTTCCCAAACAGTTGCTAGTTCTGTACAGAATGGAATGGCGGCAGTAGATCTGTCGGCTTTGACCGAGCTAGAACAAAAGGAGGTTCGGTCTCTCTTACAGAAGTACCACTCAGTTTTTTCAGCTCATGAGGGTGACTTGGGGTGTATGAACCTCATTGAACATGAGATTCCTCTGCTAGATGATGTCCCAGTGCGGCAGCGGTATAGACGCATTCCCCCATCAGAGTATGAGTTGGTGAAGGCCCATATTGATCAGCTTCTTGAGGCTCGGGTAGTGAGGGAGAGCAGTAGTCCCTATGCTTCCCCCATTGTCCTAGTTAAAAAGAAGGATGGAAGTTTGCGCATGTGCGTGGATTATCGACTGCTTAATAGCAAGACACGTAAGGATGCTTTTCCTTTGCCGCGCATTGAGGAGAGCCTGGATGCACTTGCCGGAGCCCGCTGGTTTTCTACTTTAGATCTGGCCAGTGGGTATAATCAGGTTCCAGTGGCAGAACAGGATAAGCCTAAGACCGCTTTTTGTACACCTTTTGGCTTATTTGAGTGGAACCGGATGGTGTTTGGGCTGTGTAATGCTCCAAGCACTTTCCAACGGTTGATGCAACGGATGTTCGGGGACCAGCAGTATCAGTCCTGGCTTCTCTACCTTGATGATATTATTGTGTTTTCTTCCTCTGTTTCCCAACATGTGCAGCGATTGGAGGTTGTACTGGGGCGCCTCCAAAAGGAAGGCTTAAAGGCAAAATTGGGGAAGTGTGTCTTTTTCCAACAGGAAGTTGGTTATTTGGGACATGTCATTTCTAGTAGAGGAGTTTCTACGGACCCTGCTAAGGTTGAGGTGGTAGCACAGTGGCAGCGTCCTCGGAATGTGTCAGAGCTGCGTTCTTTTTTAGGGTTCTCCAGCTACTATAGGCGCTTTGTGGAGGGATTTGCTCAATTGGCCGGCCCTCTGCATAAGCTGGTGGCTGCACTCCTGAGTACAGAGTCTAAGAAGGGTTCCAGACAGGGTCTGGGAGCAGCCTGGACTTCCCAGTGCGAGCAAAGTTTTGAGGCCTTGAAGGCAAAGTTGGTTTCCGCTCCGGTGTTGGCCTTTGCAGACTTTTCATTGCCCTTTATTTTAGAAATTGATGCCAGCCATAGTGGCCTTGGCGCTGTGCTCTCCCAAGAGCAGGAAGGGCAGGTTCGTCCAGTAGCTTATGCCAGCCGAGGTCTTCGGCCCTCAGAGCGCAATATGGTTAATTATAGTTCTATGAAGTTGGAATTTCTTGCGCTAAAGTGGGCCATGACAGAGAAATTCCGCGAGTACCTTTTGGTGCAGAAGTGTGTGGTATACACTGACAACAACCCATTGAGTTACCTTCAGTCTGCCAAACTGGGAGCCACAGAGCATCGATGGGCAGCGCAGCTTGCGGTTTTTGACTTTGAGATCAAGTATCGTTCAGGCCGTAGTAATAAAAATGCAGATGCGCTGTCCCGTCAGTATCTGTCAGGCCCCAGTTTGGCAGAACATGTTCTTCCAGGTACCTCTGTCCCGTTATTAGTCCAACAGGCCTCCCAGGTGGATTCAGAGGTGGTGGCAACTCAGGCTTTAGTCTCTGTGCTACCAGGTAGTTCTTCCCAGGACATTTGTTCCTTGCAGGACGCAGATCCTCTTCTTAAAGAGGTTCTGGTGTTTTGGAGGAATCAGGTCCAACCCTCCTCCACCGAGAGGCGTAAGGTATCTAGACCAGCAATGGCGCTGTTGCGCCAGTGGGGCCGGTTGGTGGAGAGAGAGGGGGTGTTGTATCGTCGGGTGTTTCGTCCCGATGGAGGAGAGGAGTATCTTCAACTTATCTTGCCTGCGGTTCTTAAGCAGGAGGTATTGAAACACCTGCATCAGGAACATGGCCACCAGGGTATTGAGCGGACTACAGAGTTGGTAAGGCAGCGGTGTTACTGGCCTGGGATGTTTACGGACATCAAACAGTGGTGCCAAGAGTGTGAACGGTGCCAAGTTGCTAAAGATTCAGGGCAGGTACCCCATAGTTTTATGGGGCATTTGTTGGCATCCAGGCCAAATGAAATCTTGGCCATAGATTTCACCATGTTGGAGCCATCACGGAATGGGATGGAAAATGTCCTGGTAATGACTGATGTATTTAGTAAATACACAGTAGCAGTCCCCACTCGTGATCAGCGAGCTTCCACTGTGGCACAGGTCCTGCTGATGGAATGGTTTTATAAGTTTGGTGTCCCAAGTCGGATTCATTCCGATCAAGGTAGAAGCTTTGAAAGCGCTTTAATTTATCAGCTCTGTTGTTTATATGGGGTAGAAAGGTCTCGGACGACCCCATACCATCCTGCGGGTAATGGGCAGTGCGAGCGTTTTAACAGTAACCCTGCATAACCTTTTGCGTACCCTACCAACCTCTCGGAAGCAGGACTGGGCTTCCCACCTGCCACAAGTAGTTTTCTGCTACAATACTACCCCTCATCAGGGTACAGGCGAGTCTCCTTACTTTTTAATGTTTGGCCAGGAACCTAGGCTCCCTGTAGACTTTTTATTGGGTCAGGTGCAGGATCCTATGCCTGGGGGGATTCAGGATTGGGTGTTGGAGCATCAGGCCAGACTTAAGTTGGCATTCGAAGGGGCTCGTGAGCGGTTGTTGGTAGCTGCTGGGCGCTGGAAGGAAAGGTATGACCAGCGTATTCGGAACGTGCCCTTATACGAGGGTCAGTTGGTTTATCTCCGGGACCATAGTGCCCGGGGGTGCCATAAGATTCAGGATGTGTGGAGTTCTGTTGTGCATCAGGTGCTAAGAGCCCCTTCTGGTGAAGGAGCTGTTTATATGGTTGCCCCCATTAATGATCTGTGTAAGGTAAAGCATGTTCACCGTAACATGCTGAAGCCTCAAATTCAGAAAGGGGTTTCTACTACTCTTCCTAGGGCTTCCCCGCCACCAGTACCGATAGCGGCAGCAGACACCTCCGGTGATGGTGACCTATGGCTGTTGGTATCGGAGACTATACCACCTGTTGTAACTGTTCCGAATAGTTCTGCAGGGCTCTATACAGTGTCACCGGTAGGGGGGGAGCAGGTTTTAGGGGCATCAGCTGTGCAGGAGGGGCCTCAGCCCTTAGATTCTCCCTTGTCCCAGCCTTGTTCTAGTCTGATGTTGCGCCGTACTGCGCGCCCTACAGCGGGTCAGCACTCTAATATTCATCGTCTTCCGTGTACAGTACGTACTGAGGCCAATAGGGCAGAGGCACTACAAGAGTCTGTGTTAAGTGCACAGTCAGTATTGTTTAGACCTTGGTGCTAGTTTCATTAGGTTAGTTCATCGTCGGGGTGACAATGCAAGATGGTGGGGTAGATTGTAGCAGGAGGTGGTTAAATTGTTACACCTCCTGTTTAACAAACACGCACTTTAAATTGTTGGGCGGGTCATTGGCACACTATATCTGGGCAGGAGAACGCTGCCTGTAGGTGCGCTACCTGTTGTTCCCCCCCCTCTCCCTTTTGGGGCATCTTACTTCCGGGTCTACGGCATCCGGCGTGGCGGTGTTTGGCGTGGACGCATTTGATTCTCCTTTCTGGCTCACTCTTCAACGAGTATAAGTGCCGTTGGCTTGCGGTGTTCTTGCCGGTGTTGGTGCTCTGCGGCTTTGCCGGCACAGTTTCACTTGCAGTTAAGTAAGAATAAGGGCTGTGCTGCGCCGCTGTGGCTACTACTTGCTGTGGCTGGGGGGGCCTGTGCTCCTATCCTTCCTGCGGGGGAGACTGTTGTGCTGTATGCTGGTCTTCTGGCCAGAACTGTTTGCTGGTGTCTCCAGCTCTCTGTGGTGCTGCTGTTTTGTCTGGAATTTACGTTTGGGATTCAGATTCCTGCTGTATTGCCATGGGTTGGCTTAGGACTGTTTTTGTTTCTTTAATTTTGGTTTATTTTATGTTTGTTTAGTAATATTGTCCTTTTCTAATTTGTTTCTCTGTCTGTTTATTTGTTTTTTTTGTGTGATTTTTACTTTGTTCTAATTTGGCTCTTGGGCTGTAGTGTTGACTTGTTATAATTGCTTTTGTGTTGTGTGTGTGTGTGTGTGTGTGTGTGTGTGTGTGTGTGTGTGTGTGTGTGTGTGTGTGTTTTATGAGGGTTATTGGACGGTGTTGTATGAGGGGGTAAGGACAGTGGCACTTATTAGCCAATGCTGTTAGCCTTCCTCCTCAAACCCTGGTGTAAATATTTTTTGTTTTTTTTCTTCTGGCTGGACAGGAGCAGTGGGCCAAAGCGGGAGGCAGACTGATCTGGGTGGCGGAGTCCCTTTTTCACCTTCCCTGTAGTATAGAGCACTTTGTGTGGCGTTGAGGTGTGTAGTGTGATCACCTGTGGTGTGTAGTGTAGGTGCTCCCCCCCCTCTACTCTCATATTTTCTTCTGCTGTGGTGAGCCCCTTAGTCCTGTTCCGTTTGCCACCAGAATTTTACGAAATTGTATATGGATCCATAGGATATTAAATTTAATTGTATTTGTGTTTTTTTTATTGTGCCAGGGTCCAGTAGGGGGCTTGTGTCCTGACCTGTCTTGGGAGGGAGATTTTAAATAATCCTTAATAAACTTTGAAAGAACATTGGCATTACGTCTCTGTCCAAGTGTGTCGAACCAGCGTGTCCTTCTGCCTTGGGCTTATGTCCCAGGTATATTTCCTAGGGGTGAAATTCCCCTAGGTGGCGTAGTCGTGCTACTTAATTTACCCCTCCGCTCCGCCACATTAAGTTGGACCCTAAACTTCAAACAATCAGACTTCAAGTGCCAGGAAATCCCCAAGGCTCGCTCTACCTGAGCATCATCAAATGACAAGTTGTAATCCTGTACCTTTGTTGCCTTTTCTGACTGGGGAATACTGTCTAATAACTCCTGGTTGTTAGATGTAAACTTGTGCAACCGAAGACCTCCTAACTCACAAATTTTCTTTGCCTCATGTGCAAGCTGAATGGCTTCTTCTGGCCTGTCTACACTGGCAATTCCATCATCTACATAAAAATCTCTCGTTATAAATTGTGATCCCATAGGATACATCTCCTTATACTCCTTGGCCAAGTGCCGCAACCCATAATTGGCACATCCAGGAGATGATGCAGCCCCAAATAAATGCACCCTCATACGGTACTCATGGGGCTCACCACTTAAATCCGCTTTTTCCCACCAAAGAAATCTAAAATAATCTCTATCTTCTTCAGTTACATGAAACTGGTGGAACATTCTCTCAATATCGCACATAAGTGCTATAGAGTTTTTACGAAAGCGAATAAGAATCCCTGTCAAGTTGTTAATTAGGTCAGGGCCAGTAAGGAGATGATCGTTTAGACAAATTCCTTCATACTTAGCTGAACAATCGAAAACTACTCTCAGCTTGTCTGGCTTCTTGGCATTATAAACTCCATGATGGGGAATATACCATTTTTCTCCCAGCTTTCCTCCATCTACAACTTCTTCTGCATTCTTCTTTTCAATAATTTCATTCATGAACTCAATATAATGTTCCTTGTACTTCTCATCCCTCAGGAGCTTCCTTTTGAGATGTACAAGTCTACTAAGGGCAAGCGGCTTATTGTCAGGCAATTTCGGTCTTTCTTTGAAAGGCAAGGGCAGTTCATAGTGACCATAGTTATTCTTAACAATGTTATTCTTCAACTTGTGAAGAAAGAAAAGATCTTCTTGTGAAACAGTTCTCTCATCACCTTGAATATCCTTAAAATCAGATTCAAGTACGTGAATAACATCTATTGGTGCAATGCATGGAGACTCTTTAACCACCACTTTGTGACATACACTAACATGACTCAAGGAGTCAGAACGTGGACATGAATGTCCTACGATACTCCACCCCAAGTCTGTCCGTACAGCATACGGTTCCTCATTTCCACCCAATATCACTTCCCTAGGTGCCAAAGCTCTTGAGCAGTTATAGCCTATCAAAAGGCCCACTTCACATTCCAGCAAAGAAGGAATCTTTGCTGCAATTGTGCGCAGATGGCTCCACTGTTTAGCTGTCTCACAGGTGGGGATGTGTTCACGGTTTACAGGAATACAGTTTTTACTATACGAACAGGGAAGATCAATGTAAACTGCTGAACTATACCCTCTTACTCTAAGGCCCATAACTCGCTCGCTGTTCACTGTCATGCTTCTTCCAATCATAGTAGTCAACTTCAGTTTAACAGGCTGTATATCTAATCCAAAGGTATTGCTAATACTTTGATCCACGAAGGTAGTATCACTTTGTGTATCAAGTAATGCATAAACAAGCCTTTCCACTGTGGGGTTCCCCTTTGAGGACACCCACACTGGAACAATCATGGACGAAATAGTAGAACACTTATCCCCAGTTATACTGAGTGAAACTGCAGATGCTGTCTCGTGGCCTTGACTTAAGGTCTGAGGACCATATTTCTCCATACCATAATCATTGTCATGAAGGCTGGAAGGATGTTTCTTTTTACAAATAACACCCCCAGGCGAAAACTACAATCTCTAGCTCTGTGTCCTGACTTCAAACAACCAAAGCAAAGTCCCTTCTCTTTGACATAATTACGTCGAGATTCCAAGGACTTTGACTTAAATTCAGGGCACAGATTAAGCTGATGATACTCTTGACAAACTATGCATGCTTGCTTTGTGTTCTCTCTAGGTATCTCCCTTTGCTTTCCATCCAAGGCTGCCTGGGTGTTCAAAACGTTAAAGTCACTCTTGTTTCCAAACCTAAAGCCCTTTTTCCCAGATACTAATTCTGATGACCTCAGAGCATGTAAAGAGGTTATAGGGTTGCAAGCAATATCTGCTTCAAAGGCTACAAAGGCTGCAAAGTTCTTAAAACTGGGAAATTCCTTATTCAAGTTCAGAGCCTCCGTAACCTGACGATTCCAACTAGTAATAGCCCAGTCAGGAAGTTTCTGGACCAATTTCTGATTCTCTTCGCAGTCATTCAGGATATCCAAACCCTTCACATGTGGTATGGCGTCCTGACCTCAATTCAGAAAGTCTGAAAACTCCCTTAATCCAACTGCATCCTTAGCATGGATCTTAGGCCATTGGGATAATCTCTCTCTAAAGGCCCTTTGTATGACAAAGGGATGACCATATCTTTGGTTTAAACGATTCCAAGCATCCACATAAGCATCCCTGTCATTTCTATAAAGACTACCCTCAAGGAGATTACGTGCTTGACCACTGACATACTTCTTTAAGTAATACAACTTGTCTACTGAAGAAATACCCTTACTGTCAATTAATGACAAAAATAAGGCCTTCCACTCCACAAACTGTATAGGGTCACAATCAAATACAAAAGGTTCTGGAACTGGTAACCTATTAATAGTCATGTTCTCATACAATGCTTGAGCAAGCGAAGGAACATCCATTTGCACAGGTGAAATATCAGGTACTGAACCTGCCTCCATATAAGACAATGCAATGCTAGGTTGATTGAGGATAGGTGGAAGCCTCTCAAGATCTCCATGTTGAGGCACCTTAGGGCGTACAGTATCTGATGGCTGACTACCTTCCTGAAGGCTCTCCTGCCTGTAAACCTCCAACCTAGCTTGAGCCATTCTCAAATCCTTTTCAATTTGTAAGCGATCCAACTCACGTTTCTGAGCATCCATCATTTCTCTCTGCTTCTCTTCTTTAAGAAGAACCTCATATTCTGCTTCTTTAGCTGCAAACTCTGCTGCTGCTTCTACTCGTTTAGCTGCTAGTGATGACTTCGAATAAGAACTAGTATTGGAAGCTGAATGTGATGCTTGCGAGACAGCTGAACCATAGATGGAATGCGCATATGAACATTTTGCTAGTTCCCGAAGACGAGATCTAACATGATCAACATTAAAATCTTCAATGCCTGAGATGCGTTCATAGGCCACCTTAATAATATCTGCTGTAACAGCCTCACACGCATCTATCCGTCTCCTCATTTCAGCAGAACTGGTAGCAGATTTTCTTAGTTCTCCGTACATACTGACAATTTCATCTCTATGTTTTTCAAGAGCATCAACCCAACTACCAAGCTGAGCTTCTGAAATGTTACATTTAAACTCCTCTCTTGCCTTTTGGACCAAAATTTTCCATTGTTCATATTTAGATAAAAGTTTTCTCTCTCTTTTTTGTGTCTCTTCCCTTTGATATACTGCTCCCTTTTCGCGAACGGCAAGATTGACGTAACCCTTCATCAAACCCTTGCAGCTGAACCTGAAGGTTACAAAGTAGATTTTCATTCTTGTCAATCTCATTTTTAAGTTGTTGTCTTTCTGCTGGCTCTATTGACCTTTCTAATGCTATTTTTTGACCTTGAACTTCAGCCTGAAGGTTACTTATTTGCTTCTCTATTTGATCAATGTTAGATAATGGATTAGATAAATGCGCCATTTCTAGCAACAAATAACCTTAATATAAATAATGATCTACCTAAATAACAAAAACTAACAAAACAAAAAGGCATACATATACCTAAAATTAACCAATGCTTCACAGCTTCAACCCAATTAACAAAAAATAATAATAAGAAGAAAAAGAGAATAAATAAGTACCAGTCTTTAGCCAAACACAGCTTGCTGTAAAAAAATATTAATGGGCTTGAAAGTGGCGAATGAAAGGTCCCAGTTACAAAAGGAAGAAAAAAATGGAAGAAAAGGTAATGAGGTCCGTTGATGATAAAAAATACTTGGATCAACGATCAAAGTTCACCTTTGCTCTTCGTATTTCCAGTTCAATTATAGATGAATGTCACCAAATTGATCTTCAATACAGTCCTGCTCACTGCTATCCCACATGCAACAAATGAGTCAAGAAATACCTCAAACTGAAGTCCTAGAAACCAGCTGTTAGGCACCCTGAACCAACAGCACCTTGAAGAAGCAGAAGCTCACTTTAATCCTTGTGTCCCCAGCAGTCTATGTCCAGCATTCTCCCAACAATGTGGAGCCCGTAGTGAAAGTTCTTACTGTAGCATCCCTGCTGAATAACGGTTTGGCTCTCAAACTGATGGTCTATGCGTCCTTTATTCATTTCTTCGCGTAAACACACCGTAAGAACTAAATACCAAAAAACAAAAACAAAACACAGGAAAACACTTAAGTCACAAGATAAAACCAGTCCCACACATTAAAATACACTCATTTAAATTAAGCAACACCTACAAAATATAAAATTTCAACAATCTAAGACACAACATGCTCAGCATTTCAACAACAGTTCAAGCAGCACAACAACCGATTGGCTAAATACATTCACTAAAAATCAATAGATTTTACCAAATAACAACTTTACCTTATTCACCTACAGCAGAGTGCCAATATTCAAAACCTTTGAATGAGCGGATTGTTTGGTGGGTCCATTGTCCTTGGGGAACAATGGCTCCCACCATTTTACTTAAAGAGCCACCTGACTCACCTCACTTCCTGCTCACCTGTCTCATGCTGAGCATGTCAAATTAAAAGACCCAACTCACTCTCAGGCTGTTTATACAAAAGTATCACACAGACACGGTTAGTTACAGGCTCTGAAATCACTTTTTACACACAAGCAAAGTTTCAGTTTCAGATTTATTTACAACTTAGTTCCAAGTTTAAGTTGAATAAAAACTGGCTTTAAACTCAGGATCACAGATGAGCTCCTTTACTATGTTGATCTGTAGGCATCTGTTCATAAACATAAACCAGCCCAAACTCATTTACTATAAAATGAAATGGTGTTTGTAGAAATTGTATAAAAAGACACATGACAGTCATGACAATACAATAGCAAATACAAATATAGCCGCCAGCGGCGATGAGCGGGTTCAAGCATGTACAAGCAGTACCAGCCCATCAGGCGTAAAAAGGCCTCAAGCTGTTTGAATCTTGTTCAGAGGCCGAGCGAATAGAACCGAAATGATGTCAATTCATCAAAAGGCCTTCAGTTGCCATAAACAACGAGCAGACGTCTTTACCCACATTACAAGTTTCCATTCATATGTACTGAGCTACACTGGTTTGTAGAACATAGATGTCAGAACTACCTGACCATTGGCAGCATTTCTCACATAGTACCCCTTGCACAGTGGACTGGTTCAGTATTTTAGCCATTGACTTGATGTAGGCCAAAGAGAGGCCTAATGCAGTCACACTGGCCCTTTAGGTGTAGAGCAGCTCAGAGAAACTGGGTCAGAATCAGTCAAAAGGCCTCAATATGATATCAGTATTGATCAAGGACTAAATCCATAGATGTTCACCTGGTTTTGGTCAGAATGACCTTTTGACCTTTGTATAATAGGCCTTTGTATAGTGAAATCTTTGAACAAATAAGGCAAAATACCAGACAAGCCGTACAATTTTTGACATGACATGCAATTAGAAAGTTGTTCAGGTGAGTGAAATGAGTCATATGGCACCAATTGTTTGTTGATCAACCTTGTAATAACATTGTAATAGCAATTTAATTGTTTTTGAAGTGTTTTTGAGTGCTGAAGTGCCCGCTAAAGGCCAATCTGGACCAAAAGTAGCGTACCCCCTAAGAGTCACAGTATGTAAACATCTTTCAAGTTTTTAGATGATCTGGCCAATGACTGTTGAGTTATAGCAAATCAAGCTAGAAATACCATGAACGCAGTAATTAATTGATTTATCCACACAACACTGAGTAAAAAACTCGACATGTTTTTGATAATTATTTACCTACAGAGGCTCCCGAATCATTCTAGACCAAATTCCAAAACTTTGGATCAAAATCCAGAGACTAGTTTGAAAAGCATGCTTTTTTTTTTTGACAAAAACATTGCACTGCGTGCTTGAACCCTAATAATAATAATAATAATAATAATAATAATACATTTTATTTAGTAATGGCGCCTTTCAAAGCACTCAAGCACACCTTACAGCGGTTAAAAGAAGATATAATACAACAATATATACCAAATAACTAACAACACTTTGGCAACCATCTAGCAACACCTTGGCAACCACTTGGGATGCCACAGCAACCACCTAATAACACTCTAGCAACGACCTGGGATACCATATCAACCACTTATCAACACTATTACCACCATATAAAATACCATTATAACCATTTGGTAACACCATAGTAACCGCCTAACAACTGCTTAAACTGTGTAATCACGCTGCTTTTTCCTCAGGAGCTGCACTTTTCTAGTTCTAACTGTGATTATGGCCTGTATGCTTCCTCTTCAGGGCTCTGTTCAGAAGCGTTTCGAGTGTCTACAACATCCCTGGAATCTCTGCTGAGATGATGGGCCTGATTATTGACCACGCGTACGCGCGCCCCGTCACCATAAACCAAGAGAACGTAAAGGAGCTGCTGATTGCCGCTGATTACCTGTGTGTCCTGGACCTCCTGCAAGCCTGCTGCCAGTTCCTGGAGGACCAGCTGTGTGTGGAGAACTGCATTGGCATCTGGGGGTTTGCTGAGTTCTACTCGTGCTTGCAGCTGCAGCAGAAAGCCTACCTGTTCATCCTGCACCACTTTGAAGAGATAGCGCGCACATCTGAGGAGTTCCTGGACCTGTCGCTGCCGCAGCTGATAAGCATCATTGTGAAGGACGACCTGAACGTCCAAGAGGAAACGCTGGTCGAGGCCATCCAGCGCTGGATCTCACATGATCCAGATGACAGGCAGGTCCACCTCCCCGCCCTACTGTACTGTGCACATAAGACAGATAAGGGTGAAACGGCTCAAGGCCCATGAGCTCAAGATCTGACATAAGCCAGATGAAAGGGAGGAACACCACCTACCGGCTAAGGGTCCGTATCCCACAATTTTTCTCACATTTTGTTTTTTCATCCTCATCATCAATAAAACGTGCAACCAGATGCAGCCCTTCCACTTTATCTCTACCAGATAGACTCAGTATAACATTGTCAGAGTACTGATAGTAAAGCAAATCGGTCAGAAGTAACAAGACATTCTCTCACTAACGTCTGTAGAAGCAGTCTGCAGTTCTAGGTGCTTGGTTTAATAGACCTGTGGCCATGGAAGTGATTGGAATACCTGAATTCAATGATTTGGATGGGTGACTGAATAGTTTTGGGAAAATATACAACTCCTGTTGTGTACTTAGTGTTAAAAAAAATAAATTCTGTAAAGCTCCAAGTCTGAGCTGGATTTCTCAGACAGAAGTGTTAGGATCGCTACCACGACTTCTGATATTTTCAATATTTTGATCCACTCTTCCAACATCATGACTGCTCTCCAATATCTTTCTAAAAATAAATGATGACTTGCAGCTTTAAACTGCAAGGTCGACTACCACGTCCTCAACTAAACAAGCAAAGGCCTTTCAGAACTTTGCATGAGAGCGAAACACCACCCCACAAAACCAAGTCATGAGGTTGCTCAAAACAAAAGCCCACAAAGTGATGAATTCACACCTGTGAATAAGGCCTTAAGGCCCGTGTGACATCTAGAATAATTAGCAGGATATTTTCTAGTGTTAAAAAATCCTGTATATCTAATCTGTCTCGCGCTTCTCCCTCAACCCATACAGGCTACAGCTTAGGCCAACCTTTCATTCCGTTTTTAGTTTTCAGGCGTTTTTCTTGTAAATATTACCAGTTCATTAAATAATAGTAGCCCAACATCTTTTGAAATCTACTTAATATTAAATATTACCAGTTTCAAAGGACGACTTTTACCAAGTCACATATTAATTAATAGTAACCCAAAATCTTTTGAAATCTACTTAATATTAAATATTACCAGTTTCAAAGCACGACTTTTACCAAGTCACATATTAAATAATAGTAGCCCAACATCTTTTGAAATCTACTAAATATTAAATATTACCAGTTTCAAAGGATGACTTTTACCAAGTCACATATTAAATAATAGTAACCCAACATCTTTTGAAATCTACTTAATATTAAATATTACCAGTTTCAAAGGACGACTTTTACCAAGTCACATATTAAATAATAGTAACCCAACATCTTTTGAAATCTACTTAATATTAAATATTACCAGTTTCAAAGGACGACTTTTACCAAGTCACATATTAAATAATAGTAACCCAACATCTTTTGAAATCTACTTAATATTAAATATTACCAGTTTCAAAGGACGACTTTTACCAAGTCACATATTAAATAATAGTAACCCAACATCTTTTGAAATCTACTTAATATTAAATATTACCAGTTTCAAAGGACGACTTTTACCAAGTCACATATTAAATAATAGTAGCCCAACATCTTTTGAAATCTACTTAATATTAAATATTACCAGTTTCAAAGGACGACTTTTACCAAGTCACATATTAAATAATAGTAACCCAACATCTTTTGAAATCTACTTAATCCATTGTTTTAGTGGTTGATACTACAAACGTGTGTTTATGAGGTCCGTCTTTTGTAGGGGTCTCGGGACCAAAGGCCGTCCCTCCCAACCCCAGGCCTCCAGCATAATATCATCAATAAAAAGAAATCTTTCAGTAGCAGCTAAACACTTACACTAATAACCGTTTGAAGTCTAAGCTCTCAAAAGGCGCCAGACAGGAAAGAGTCTTCAGACGCTGAGTTTGTGGAAGAGGGAAAAAGGCTTCTTTATTACAGCATCAGGTGGCACAGGGTCTCCAGAGACCCCAACTGCGCAGACAGGGTCCCGAAAAACAGTTTATCTGGGGTAGGTTTGAGCGCCACCTGCTGGAGAAACTTCACACTGCAACACTCTAAGTGATACATACCCACCTTTTAAACAAACACCAGCGTGTTTTCTGTAGTTATACACTCAAAAAAATAATTCTTTAAATGAATTTAATCATGGACAGTGGTTCCACGCTAATGAATTGTGTTTTTTCAACATTAAAATATCTTGTTAGAACTACATAAAACTGACCCGTGATAAAAACACAACTAGTTTAAAGTTTAACTAGAAGTACAAATGTTCACATAAAATAATATAATTACTTCAAAGTAACTTACATAAACTAGACTGATGGAACATTTACATACTCGCAGTGCTATAGATGTGTTTTACTTGTGTTTATGCAACTTAATATGTTTTTGTTGGAGCTACAAAATGAGATTGTAGCCAGTGGTTCCATCCAATTTGATGAGGTTACTACACCATGAAATACTAAATGATAAATACTCATTAACACAAAGCCCCTTCGTAGCGCGATGGTGCTGATAAATAACAGAAGCTTGCCTGTAACAGTGGCACAAAAGCTGTATTTGTAGAACACATCCAGAATTTACACATACAGTATGTGCAGTACTTTAAACTTGAAGATATGGCAACACAGTGACTGACCTTTTCAAAAAGACCTGCTGGTAAAAGTGAACATGTCCACTTAAGTTGACATCAGTAATCAATCCTGTGAATGCAGGATGTTTTACCACGCAGTGTGTGCAGTACTTTCAAAATAAGTCTTAACATTTCTTTTCAAACTTCATTTTCCATACAGCAAGTCCCATATTTCCACAATGACCTGCTACATTTGAATATAAGGCTGAAGAGTCAAACTGGGTCAAGGTCACAACATTCACAACACAAGAATGGCCATTTTTAACATCACCTTCATTAACTACAACAGTTGCTTCAGTTTTTAATGGACCGATTTAACGTAAAAAACTCGGTAACTACTTGTAGAGGATCCTGACCAGTCAAAAGCAGCCAAATATACATGTGCAGTGTGAGACAGCGCCAGCAGAACCAATCGGCTGTCTAGCTCGCTATGTTCAAGCCACAAATCAGAAAAGTGAGAGAGGGAAAAAAAGTCCAGGCTTGAACTTATCAAACCTCTGGGTCAAAGGTCTGATCTAGAATCTGTTTCTGTCACTACAGTGACAAAAAAAAAACAAGTGAGGTCCCAGATCAGCCCTTCTCGTCTTCAGTTTGAGAAGTATGGGCCCCGATTTTCTCCTGAATAGAATTTTTACCACATTGATCAGCTCTAGCAAGAATCTAGTAACAATTCAAATCTTTTCCAAATTGAAACACAGCACATATTAAACTATCTACTATTTACAACACATGCCATAAGTATTCAAATCCTTTCTTAAAATCAATCATCGTACATTAGGTGCTGCACTTCCAAGCTATGGCAATGTATGAAATAAGAATCACAATATTTCTGAGTGTACATTACTCCATTCTAAACGTGCACCATAATCAGGATTCATTTTACAACGCAAAAGATTGAACAATGCAGCAAACGCAAGTGAAACACCTTCAAAACGTCAGCATGGAGCCCTGAGAATGAGAATTATGTACAAAAGAGGTCAGAACTAAGCCTGAAGTGCCCCTGAGCGGAAAAGCAGTAGCATATAGTAAACACAAGGCAACAAGCATCAATCAGCATCCACCCAGAATGAACCACCCCTACAACTCACTAAACAGCTTGGTTTTCAGTGCCTGAGCTTTATGAGACAGTTTGTTGGCATCAAGTTCCAGAAAGAGTTTTTGGAGCACCTCAAAAGTGTCTCTGAATTTAAGAAGGTTACGCAGGTTCAGGGCATAAATCAGCCCAAGCTGACATGGCAAAGGCAAGGGGCACACTGCCCAAGGCTTTTAGAACCACTGCCCCTTCTAATACCACACCAGTATCTACAGGGAGGTCCATGGCGTCAGCTCCCGAAACTTTGGTCACATAGATCCCCAGAGCAGTCTCATCAATCCCCAGTTCAGCTGCGGCAGCATCAGTACCCTACAGAGGAGAGCAGGTCAAAGGAAAAGGGAAAAACACGTCTAAACTTCAGCGCACAAATCATTACTTAAGACTTGGATTATATCCAATATCTCCAGGATTTCAACACGTCTAATAAATCTAATAAATCTAATAAATCAATCAAAATCAGCAGAGATGCCTAGAGAACAATAAAAGTATAAATATCCATTGTGGAAATAAAGCTAAAAAAAATAACCAAATATATAATTACCTAAACATTTTAGGAACACGATCGTTTAACACAACAGTAACACAGAACATTAAGCGGATCACTGGGTCTCCAGTGATGAAGGAGTGACGAAGAGCGATGAAGAGTGGCGGAATCTAAAGGTTTAAGGCTGCTGTAGACATGCGTCAACACATTACCATATAGATCGCTGTATGGATAAAAGTAGTTTTCACGATCCTCTTGGGAAACACGTCTTGCTCCGACAGAAATATGAGTGTCTACTAACTAGATTATTTATGTGAAATGCAACTTTTGATATAAAGATATACTGACCACATCCTCCCGAATGACATCATCCGGCTCTTCGTTCAAGTGGAGACAGGGCTCTGAGGGTACGTTCTCTTTTAACCTCGATGTTCCCATTCTATAGATAGGAATAGGAATATATTCCTTTTTTTGATATCACAGATGTATATGTAATATACACACATACACCTGTGTGTGTGTGTGTGTGTATAGCTGTGTGTGTGTGTGTGTGTGTATAGCTGTGTGTGTGTGTGTGTGTGTGTGTGTGTATATATAGCTGTGTGTGTGTGTGTGTGTGTGTGTGTGTGTGTGTGTGTGTGTGTATATATATATATATATATAGCTGTGTGTAATGGGTGTAATGCACATACACTGGCAATGTCTTTAAGGACTGACTCCTCAACAACAAGATCATATTTCTGAAATATTTCTTTTAACCGATTTTCTGAGAGAGGTGCAGAAGCAGAAGTTAAGAGATGATGCAGCTCCTCTAGAAACTCGTCTACTGCTGCAGCTGGATCATGAACATGAAATGCTCCAGTTTCAATAACACTGCAGCTAAATTCTCCACAATATTTCCAATCAATCATCGATTTTAACGTTGTCAGGGTCTGCATGTGCATCCTCAGCCTCGGAAACATCCCCTTGCCTCTCTCTGTCAGACTCCTGTGCTTGTTGAGAGATGGCCACTACACCTGATTTGAAATGGCTTGATGAATGCGGGTTGTGCTTTTCTGTTTTTCTACACATTTGACTGAAAATCACAACCAGAGAACGTACAAGATACCGTCTCGTTTCTCTTTAGACGGGCATTGATATGAACAGAACAGTCCCTCTCAGATGAAAGCTCCACACATGCACACAAAGGACAGCTAAATGTTGTCAACTGAACTGGCTCGGGACCAGAGTGTGTCGCGTGCATCCGACTTCAATGAGTCAAAAGAGCGTTCCATGTCTTAAAAGTGCATGCACAGTTAAAACAAGCGCAGGGATAACCGCCGGCTTCCACCATAATGCCTGAGCTGCAGTTTGTAATGTTTCAGTAATTGAGATCTGGTGGAGACTGAAATTCCACAATCTTTACGTTCCCACATTTTTATTTATTTATTTATTTATTTATTTTAATTTAAAAAAAAAAACAGCCCCTTCAGTGTTAAATAAAAATATTGTATGAATCTTTATCTAATTCTTCAATTTAGATAGAAATATATGATACAAAATATTAGAGAAAAAAAAATAGCCAGTGAAATGTGTCAGTCCAACGTCCTTAAACACCCTCAAATCACCTTCAACAAACAAGAAACGAGCAAATTATGTTGTAAATTATTACATTTACGGCATTTGGCTGACACTCTTATCCAGAGCGACTTACAATTTGATCTTTTTTTTTTTTTACACAAGTAGGCGAAGGTGGTGTTGGGAGTCTTGCCCAAGGACTCGTATTGGTATAGTGTAGGGTGGGGGATTGAACCCCAGTCTACAGTGTAGAAGGCAGAGGTGTTACCCACCACACTGACCAACCACTACATTATTATATAGTTATTAAACACAAATTCATTCTAAAGTGTAGACTTTTAAATGATACATTTAACTGCCATCTGATACTGTTGTTGCGCGATGGCCTCAACGTTTAAGGTGGCCTGGAACAGAAAGCTAACTTCACGCATATTGGCCGAGCGCTGTAACAGAACATGACAGACTGCGGAACTGATCCTCAAAAATACGGATCAGACTGCATTTCAGTTCAACACCAAACACGACGTTCAGGCTCCACATAAGGCACGACTCCGCGTTTTACGGGACGGTCGGCGACCCTGCTGAGCCCTAAACGGACAGGCCTGCTGTCTCACTGAGGCTCTATGCGAGCTGCATGCTCACGTCTTAGCCAGCTGGCTAACTATATTAGCTACCTGACCACGCTTCATAGAACGCACTGGCACTGCATAGATGATAGAGCACGTTTTCATTTTCTGATCCCAACTTTCCAGATGGACTCGTACTGCTGCAGGTTGAGAGAACTGGCTGCTTAAGTTAGTTAGCTTAGCACAAGCTAGCTTAGCACTAGCTAGCAGCGCCAGAGCAATAGGTCTCAACATTACCACATACAACCACACATCCAGACGTCAGCCGACGGCACGCCGTTACAATATGCCTCGGACACCCTTACAAGAAATTCCTAGTCTATGTATCAAATATTTATTGTTTTCTCACTTTAATACAGGTTCAGAGAGGTGATCAAAGAAAAATTACAACCAAAAAATTAAATAAATACAAATAAATTAATGAATTCATTAAAAATACATAAATAAAATATCTAATAAATAACTAAATAAACACATGTAACAAGGGCGTCTCTGCCTTTCACATACATAGCAGTACATATACAAGATGGACAGTTTTCCTCGAGAATTACAGACAGAATATAAGTCCAGTAATCCTGTCCCATTCCTGTTTTAGCTAATGGGCTGTGCACATCCACACGCAGTGTTAAAGAAACGTTCCCAGGTTTTAGAAGTCCTTCTCCTGCCATCTATTCTTCCTAACATCCACTCCTACGCTGCTGTTTGGGTCATTAATGTCATCCACTCTTTTGATGTAGGCACAGTTGGACTCTTCCCATGTTTCAGAATGATTCTGGCAGCTGTGCCGATGCCCACCATGATAACAGAAAAAACGTTCCTGAAACATCTGCTAGTTCATTCCTATCTCCCAGCAGACGGTCTAGGCCATAATGGGATGTCACATTCAGCCCTAGTTATGGCTTTTAAAAAAAGCACAGAAACACTGGAAAACGTCGGGAGATAAACCGAACTGCCAGCAGACCTGTCGCTAGACTGGCTCGACATGTTTATTAAATAAACTAGTATAACAAGCATAAAACGTTAATATGAAATCAGTAAAAGACAAAGATGCCACAGGACAATAAGGTAAAGATGGATTTACACTGATGAAAGTGGATTTGACATTACCTGAAACTCCATCCATGGAAAAGCTGCCGTTGTGTTGAGTAGTTTCAGCAGGAAAAGCAGGTGAGCTAAAGGTCAGTCTGCAGGAAGAAATGAAATATAGTGGATGGCTCATTGGTTTGAGTTAAAGAAACACGGTGCCGTTGGTTTTAGATGAAAAATGTAAGTGATGTGTGTCAGACAAACATGTTTTCTTTATGTCAAACCAAAAACTTCTCAAACCCTTTTTTTGAGTGTGGTGGGGTCACTACTACTGCAGTGCAGCTAAAGGAGCCTTCAGTAAACCAGGTATTATTATTTATCATCATTTTAGTAACTCATCTGAGCCACAGGGACACTTGAGCTGTGTAAAAATGCTGCACATATTTCTCAGTAAAACACTGTAAGAAGTACAGACAGTGAGGAACTCAGCCCTAACGTGAAGTGAATAGATGGGAGAGAGCTGTGGGACAGGTAAAGCTAGCAGCCCAGTCCTCACAAGTCCTCTGTAGCTCTCTGTCATGGGTATTAAGCTTTCAGGCATCGTCGTCGGGTTATCTGTCAATCACCGACCATATCTGAGTACATCACCCCATCGTCCAGGCCTGCTGTGAATACTGAGAGCCCATTTTATTGGTTCTACACTGACCAGCCGTTTCTTTAAATACAAAAGTTGTCTACTTGTATCTACAGTCACGGTGGATTTATCAGCTCCACTTTCTATACAGAAGCACTTTGTAGTTCTACAATTACAGACTCTCTGCGTTCTTTACCAGCCCCCTGTATTAACAAACATCCCGAGCCTGTGGGCTGCGTCCTGCAGAGGTGGACGAAGTACACAAACCCTGTCCTGGAGTTAAAGTCGAGACCCCCAGGGTAAAATATTCCTCCAGTAAATGTAGAAGTTCCTCCCTTTAGACCTCCACTTGAGTAAAAGTACTAAAGTATTTACCTTCAAATGTACTTAAGTATAAAGTAAAAGTACTAAAAGAGTA
>NC_051239.1:3613433-3660431 GCF_015220715.1 Pygocentrus nattereri | reverse complement strand
AATACTTCGATCCAGTGTGAGTGAAGGTCCTTGTAAATGGGGTTAATGAGCTGCAGGTGAAAGATGTCAAGATGTCATTAAGGAGCAAGTTAATACTCGTGAGGCTGACCTCTGGTGACGAAGGCGAGTATTGCACCTGACACAGAAAGTTAGTGAAAACTTGATAAGTGAGTTTTAGGATCTCTTAAGGATTTCTTCTTAAGAGTGGTTGGTGAATGAGACCCGTTTCTCCATAAAAGTAACATTCAAGGTATTCTAATATAAAATTAGATGCTTTCCACAGGGAGATTCACTCGAAAGAGGCCTCGAATATTCGTAACTCCCATTAGGATGAAGCAATTTGAACCAAAATAATACGCTACATACTACATACGTGTTTGTATTAAATTGCGTTACATGCGATGCTGGAAGTGATCTCCATTTTTTGCCAGACACATGAAGAGATACGGGGGGTACCCCCGTTAACGGAGATTAAACGTTGCAACGGCTGTCTGGTGTCACTCTGACGCAGGGGCATCCCGACTTGTTCAAAGCTCCATATACTGAGGAGCACATTGCGCATTGTTTTGTTTTGATTGCTTCATCCTAGTTAGAGTCATTACAGAATATTCGGGGCCCCTTTCAAGTGAATCTCCCTGTGTAATAGCCTATTTTTAACTAACATTCAACTAAATATCTATGAAATGCAACTTGAAGTTGCGTGTGAAACATTCTATTAAATCTGTCCCTTACCCAAAACCTAACCTTAATGCTAGAGATAGATAGATAGATAGATAGATAGATAGATAGATATAGATACTTTATTGATCCCGAAGGAAATTTAGGAACCTAAATAACCTCAAGGCAAAGCCTACACCTACTCCTAAATCTAACGTTAACCATAATGTTGTTGATAATCAACTGAGTATCACCAGGGAGTTTGATATTAATATAATTATCATCTACAGGTGACCATCCAAATAAAGTGTGACCAAAATATTAAAGCCATGCTGTTTAATTTCTGACAGAATTCATTTCTAAGTTGTTAAAGGAAATTGTGGGATGCACTACGCCAGACTGGACTGAGTATATTTGGCACTAAAATCATGTGTTATAAATGCTATTAACGTAGGTATAAGTTTGAAAACCCTGGTCAAAATACATGTTTTGTGAAATAGGTCATCCTCTAGAGGGCGCACACAGCATTTTTGGAGTAATTGTAATGCACAATTTCTATTTTTAACACATTGTAAAAAATACAACATATAAAATGTTCTAGAACTTTTTATACAGGCCATATTTAATGTTAGATTCCTCCGCTCACCATCCCTGATACCTTTAATTCAGCCAATGTGCATTCAAATGTGCAGAAGTGTGTCTCTACAGAGGACGTGCTAGCTGCTGCAGTGATCAGTGGCGATGTGTTCATTACTCCCATTGTACCTTTTTTGTTTCCTATGCTGGCAGCTATACTTATGGAAAGCCTGTGAGTGGCTCTGTAAAGGCGGAGGTGTGTCGTAAACACTTCATCTTCTGGTGGATCAGGCCTCAAATCAACCAGACAAACTTGGACATCTGCAAAACATACTCCATGACGGTTAGTCAACAAAGTTATACCTGCAGTCAAAATTTCATAAGAGAGCACTGAAAAAATATTTCTGAACAATTTATGCAACTTTAGATATGAATTTGGTTTGAGGAAATCTCTGTTCTTTGTTGTGATGCTGTTGTTATTGTTATACTCATTGTATGTAGTTCTTTTCAAAAAAGTTCAATAAAGCACCAAATACGAGTCATAGAACCTGTTTTGATGCTCTATACAGTGTTAGAAATAAAGGTTCTGTGCAAGCATTTTTTTGCATTAAGATAAAAACATTGTAAATGTCTTATAAATGACTTAAAACAGAACAATAGAATAAAAGCCTGGAGTGGAGACGGGGTGTGTGGAGTCGGTATCATTTCAGTGGATTATGGTTCAGCTATGATCCCTGACTAAAGGCACTAAGATGTACTCTTGAAGTTTACAAGAGAGTTACTACTACTAGTTGAAGGGTTTTTACAAGAGAGTCACTACCTTTTTTGTAAGATTAGTATAATATAATAAATAATAATAATATTATATAAATAATGTTTAAATTGTATTTTATAGTGTATATGTATGTTCTAGTGAAGTACATACACACTTGTAGTATTGAAAAAATACGATATACGTCAATGTGTTGGACATTCTGCTCTGTTTTTCTCAGACTGATAAGACGGGCTGTGGCTCTACTGTTCTGAATCTATTGGAGTTCGCGGTGACGGAAACACAGTATGAAGACGTTATCAGCGTGAATTGTGAGGTGGAGGAATCTGGCACTGGTAAATTCTCAACATCACTCTGTTTAATGTCAGTGTTGAATAATTGAGCTCCAAATAAACACAGATATCCAACAGTTCTGTGTTCCCTCTCCAGGGGTGGTCCTGAAGGGGTTTGGCAGCATGACTGTCACTAGTAACATTGTCACAATTACCTTTGTGGATGCTCCTCAGGCCTTTAAGCTTGGGATGAACTACAGAGGAAAGGTAATAAAAGAAGATGCATAAGTGGAAAGACCCTTTAAAAACTTGTAATAATGTGGTAAGAAGGGCTGAGCGATAAAACCATAACGATAATTATCACGATAGAACAATTATCTTCGATAGAACAAAAAGATCTGTCCGATAAATTTGACATAATACATTCAATAGAACAATAGTTCTCAGACTCCCATGTTCTTTCAAAAGTGCTGGTTGCGTACAGTGAACGCCCCTCTTTCCATACATGCTAAGCAGCTTTACAGCACTCAGTCATATTTTAGCATTAGTGCATTCCCAAGCATTGAAAGTGAAAGAAAGAAGTGGTTCATGTGAGTTACAGCGCTGATTTAAACGAAAATATACAGAGGAAGCTGTGAGGCACTGGAAAGCAGGAGCGCTATCGCTCAACACAGCGAGTTGAGGATTCTGTAACAAATGACAAAAAAGCACCGTTTTCAGTTTAAACATACTTAAAAGGAGGACTCCTTTTGTCTGGTGTGAGAGATTCACATCGCAGTTAATGCTTTTACACAGTGAGCGGCAGATATACTGCAGTCTGCCTCTCAAACTACTACGATAGAGTAGAGAAATCCAGTCGTCTGCCAGCTGGTGTTTGAGTACTGTGATATGCTCTGATATTAATGTGGTAGGAGTGACGGCAGAAAGATGGTGTGATCCGTCACTGACCTGCCGAACCAGCAAATGTTTGCTGTTCGTACTAATTTGACGTCGTTGAGGAACTAATCAGTTTAGCAGTTTTTGGCTGCTTATTCAGCATTTATAACTGGATAGCTGATAATATGATAGATAAAATAATCTTTTCTTTCTTAAATTATGACTATCACAAAAACTGAGGCTGAGCTTTTCCAGCTGGTAGAAACAGCTCACCAGACACTCTCTCCCACTCTTCCATGACAGGTCTGTGAGACGTTCCACTGTTTGGTGAGTTTTAAAAAATCTGCAAAAATCAGCCTTTAAACTTAAAAGAAATAATGATTTGATGTTTTATCGAATGATCTGTATCGATATCGACTGATATGAATTTTGTTTATCGTGATAACGATTATGACCATATCGCTCAGCTGTAGTGGTCAGCTTTAGTTTACAGACATTTAAGGCCTGTGTTTGACAACGCTGATGTTTATTTGATGTCGCAGCTTTTTCTTTCGTCATATTGTCATGCAACTACATGTTGTCATTACGTTATGCTTTTTTATTGAAAAGTCACATGGTTAAAGATTGCTTTGATCTAAATAACTGGCATTTGTCCTACCTTGATTTATTAAAACACCCACAGAAGCTCATCTTTTGGTTTGTTTGTTTTTCAGTCTGTGTTCATGACGTTTGTCTCCTGTTTTATTAGGTTAGCGTTACTGGTCCAGACTCCACTCCTGTCACAGGTGCACCAGTGTTTCTAACTGTGAAGTACAGAGACAATAAAAATGTGACCTGGACACTAATCACAGATGTCAACGGTACTGCCCCCTTCAGCCTAAACACACTTCTGTGGGGCTCAGAGTCAGTTTCTTTGGAGGTGAGGGAAGTCTTTAGGTCTTGTGGCTGAAGTTAATTTTATGGTGTGACTGTGAGATTCAGTATACAGCTTCATTGTAACTTTACTGTGAAAGCCTGGCCCTTAAATGGCCAGGGCCCACCAGCAGGCCCAACGTTTTAGTACACGCTTCTATAACCTAAGAATAGCTCAGCCAGTTTGCCCTGAAGTCCCTGTGGCTGCTGAGATTTAATTCTATACTGTTCTATATGTATCTAAGGTATCTCTACACAACAGGTATCTGTATACAGGTATCTCTACACGACACTACTCTGTACAACTTTTAGACATAATTCTATATTTTTATTTTATATTGTGGGTCAGAGAGGAATAAGATGCTGGAGTCATGCACATGCTCTTTTATTGAATGTCAACTACTCTACAGACCATGTAGCACCAAAAGGGTATCAACCTTGTAACAATGGAAGAACCCTTTCTGGTGCTATATAGAACCCTTTTCAAAACCATCCTGTATAGACCTCCATATACAACAGATTTCCCATCAATCTGAAAACCATTTCATTACACAAAGAACCCTCTAAGCATGTAAAGGGTTCTTTGAGTGTTCATGGTTCTACCTAGTCATTTTCTCTACTAATGAGCCCCCTTCTTTTTAAAGGTTTCTCTTAAACCTTATTTAACTGACAAAGGTACAAAGAAATGACATTGAATATCTGACCAACTTGATTGTGTTTTGTAACTATAAGCAAATTTTTAATTTGATTTAACAAAACCTTTCAGAAGTAGTGTTTGTATTTCTGCCTACATGTTTGAGTTAAAGGTAGGAGAACAGAATTGTCCTTGGTGCCTGTAGTGTTTTGCCTTAATGTACGTTTTCTGTCCTTTTTCTAACTGCAGTCTGTACAGCAGTGTTCCAGGGTGCGACCTCTTAACAGAGTTTTCCTTCTGTGTTCTTAAAAAGGCTTCATATCAAAAGGTGCAGGAACCGTATGAAAGCACTGATAATGTGCGCCCACCGTATTATCCCACTGCGTACCTCTGGGTCCAGCCCTTCTACTCAAAGAGCCAAAGCTTCCTGGAGCTGCAGCCTTCATCAGACGCGTTCAGCTGTGCTAAACCCGCCGTTGTGGAGGCTCAGTACATCATACAGGGCAAAGGGTTTGAACCAGACCAGTGGTCCCTGGACTTCTTCTACATGGTACCTGCTAAAGAAATGTTTTTACATATGTCTTCCAAATGTGTATCAAACTGCAGATTTACAGTGTGTGCACCTTTAGTGCTGTGAAGTGTAAATAAGTTAACACATCCTTTACAGAGAACACACATCTGCACCGTTTAAGGCACAATCTCTGATTTTATGTTATGAACAAACGTTCTTTCCAGAATGATAAACTCAATTTTTCACAAACACTGTTGCTAAGCAGCGATTTTGACAGCTGTAGGATTTGAAGGTTTTTGCTTCTTACTTTGCCTCAAACAGAAAACAGACACTTTTAAGGTCACATTTGACCGACGGTTGATTTGGTCCGACCCTGAAGATGAAACGACACTAAATTCCCAAACTGTCGTCACCACTGAGCAGCTTTTCAGTCGGCAGCTGTGACAGAAGAACAGCTAAACCACCTGGAATCAGCCAGAAATGAACCTGAGTCTGATCTTCAGATTCGGACCAAATCAGACTGAGCCATAAAAAGACCCTATAAAAAAACAGCAAAGCTGCTCAGCAGTGACGGCAGTTTGGGAATTCAGTGTAAGGAGCTGGAGAACGAACTTCCGGCTGTGCAGCGAATGGGTGGATTTCGTTACTCTGACGTAGCAAGAAGCTGCTTGTTAAGGAACTATAATTTGGTGGAAGAAACTGCGAACATTAAAACATATTAACATTCAGAATTTCATGAAGAACGAACCAGTATTGGATGAAATCCTAAATCTTTTTACATGAACTTGGATATGGTCTTTTGTTTTGATTTGAGGTTTGTTGAGATGTGAGGTTTTGTTCCCCCCTAGAATAGCTGTACATTGGATTAACAGCTTGAGTAACTGATTAACCCCATACCTGTTTGTGCAGGTGATGTCCAAAGGCAGCTTGGCTCAGTACGGACGTCTTTCAGTAACCATGAAAAGTGGATCAGGTCCGTTTAACTTACTCTTCATCCACAACAAGATATTATAACATTTAAAATGAATAAATGCTGGACTAATCCAACACTTTATTACCCCATAAACAGGCTTATGTGTTAGCAGGCTTGTGTCTTGTTTCTACTTAGAAAGAAAACATCATTTGAGCATACACACTATACATACTGTGTTTCTCCCTCACTTTCTGTCTTGACAGAGAACAAAGGGAAGCTGACGTTTTTACTGCAGAAGATTGATGCTTTGGCTCCGTATGCTCAGGTGGTGGTGTACACTGTGCTCCCGAGCGGAGAGGCCGTGGCCGACAGCAGGGATTTCCCCATTCAGCTGTGCCTGACCAACAAGGTGAGGACAGGAAATTCAACGCTCTGATCAGATTATTCATCTTACAAAAGTGCTAGATTCTTCTGTTCCTTTTAAAAGGCCGGTATCATGGAACCACAGGAGTCCTAAAGGGCCATAGAGTTATTTTTTTTATCCAGCTCACTCACGCAGAAGTTATAAGGAGTATTTTAGAACAGACTACTCTTTGAATAGCCACGTTTACATGCAGCCTGATAATGCATTAATAATACGACTAATAGCTCAATCGGAATAGAATACTTGGTAACGTTCACTCTCAGCGCTGCTCCACGCATGCGCGTCATTCTGCATCGGATTACTTGTAGTGAACATGTAAACAAAGATTTTTATCAGAATGTTGAGCAGAGCGAGCATAAACACCTCAGTCTGAATCTGTAATCCGATTTTATTCAATCGGACTGGCAAAAATCTTTGCATGTAAACACAGCCAGTGAGGGTAGCCAATCAGAAAGGTTGTTTGTAAATATCAGTCTTAGAGGAAAGTGACAAAGCATCCCCTTTAATTCTGAGAGATAAGAAGAGGTCATGTTGAAATTGATCCTGATTATTTGTGGATCATAAAACCACCCAAAGTTTATAGGTGGACATCAGGAAAAAAAAATAGGACAAGTTCTATGAAGGGTTGGGATGTAACTAATGCAAGTATTGGGAAAATGTATTCATAACACAAAAGTGTCTGTATTCTATAATCTGTTTTATTTAATTTTGTAAAGGCAACATTCAGAATACAGTTATGTTTTTACAGTTTTAGGATATTTTCAGACTACTTACTGAATTGAAAAGGAAAACATACATTCTTCAAAATAAACACCATTAATGCTTGTGTAGTATTTAGAGGAGAAGCTCAGTGAGCAGCTTCTTTACAAACACTGAAGTTCCTACTAAAGCCTGAGTAGACTGATGAATCAACATGAGCAGCCAGCTATTAAGCTCAGCATTAATGTCAGACCACTTTTGAGGGATGATCCAGTCTCCTCAGTAGTGGACGTGTTTGTGAATGATAAGTTTAGCATCTGTCTTCTACTGGACACCTGCTCAGGGGATTATGGGTGAAGCAGTGGACTGAAGCAGACGATGAGGGAAAATAAAGAAAATTTCTGGAACGTTATTTAAATGATAAGCACATTTTTACTGTAAACGTATTACCAGAATAAATACACACAGATGCTGTGAGGAACAGTGTGCATTAGATAACGATTACTTAAAAAAATAAAAAAAGAGAGGTTTTCTAATGTGTTTCATAAACATGCCCTCTAAATGTATTCTGAATGCATTGTTTTTTATATTTATTGTAACAGAATACAATGGAGAATACATTTAGGACAGTGTATTGAATTTTCAGCCATCAGTACATTTTCAAGGCATTTTGCCCAGCCCTGGTTGTAGCATATGAGTTACCTTAACTAGTCTCACTTTATCAGTCTCAGAACTAGCGCTAAGTCGCTTATCTATTCATTATAAATATTATTTCAATAGTTATGATATTAAATCAGGCCTAGGCTAAATATACTGTTTCTCATTTTTAAATGGTTGTAGGAATATTAGAGCTTTTCTAGACATGTTTGATTTGTTTTAAATTATTTAAGGTAGTATTTTTTTTCATTTGCAAATATTGTCACTTATTTCAAGAAATAATGGAGATAGTTGTGTGTTTTTATGGAATTATGCTTAAAACAAGTAGTTGTGGTACAGTCTGCTCTTTCTTGTGGTTCCTCAGGTGTCTTTGACGTTCCCCACTCCTACAGAGCTCCCTGGGGGTCAGACATCCCTCATCCTGATAGCTGAGCCAAGGTCACTGTGCTCTGTGAAGGCCATCGATCGGAGTGTACTGCTGCTGAAACCAGAGAACGAGCTGAACCTTGACTTTGTAAGTTCAAACTGGAATCTGGTATCACCATGGCAAGATCCAAAGAGCTCTTTGAGGCTGTCAGAAAGAAGGTCGTAGAGTCTGGGAAGAGATTTAAAAAGATCCTAAAACAATTAGAAATTGGCCTTTTCGCTCTCCGGAAAATAATAATAACTGCCAGCATGGCCAGGTGAGGCCATCCAAGCAAGTTCAGCTTCAAATCTTAAACAGTCCTAAAATGTCATCACTAGGCCTACAGGTACATATCTACCATCAGAAAAAGACTGCACCAAAAACATCAGGGCAAGACTTTGTCAGAAGTTTGTTAGAAAAACACCTTGAAAAAGACCAGGACTTCTGCAACACTGCTTTGGACAGATGAAGGTTGAATTATTTGGGCACAGTAACAGTAACAGCAAACCAATGAAGAATCCAAATCCTGTACTAGGCGATTAGCCGTATGTCTGTAGAACTGAAGTTTATTTGTTTGCGTGCAGGTACCAGACACTTAGCCAGCCCGTAACACATCGGACTAACAGTTTTATAGCTGGACTGATGCCAACAGGTGTGACAAACATGACCATGTAGGAATAAACATGAATAGAACACACACAATATAGAATATAATGACAAGTAATACAGCACTAAACACATTACAGAGCAGTACATGTCTACACCCCCAACCGAGATCTCTTTCCCTTCAGTTCATGTACAGGCAAATGGGAATATAAAGTGTTTCCATTCTCATAATGAACGTCTACGCTGGTGTAGTTTAGTCACTAAGCACTTAAAGTTATTTGAGACTTAACACTTTACAGAGCAGTACATTTCTACACACACCATTTGAGCACAAGAACCTCATACTAATGGTGAAGCATAAAGGTGGAAATGTCATGGTTTGGAGCTGCTTTACTGCAGCAGAGGTTGGCAAGCTCTCCATCATAGAATCCATCATTAATTCTTATATTTATAAATACAGATATCTTATACCTCTCCTTGGATCACCACCTTATCGTGGTGGAGGGGTTTGCGTGCTTGAATGATCTTAGGAGCTATGTTGTCTGGAGCAAAAGCTCCTGGTAGGGTCTCCCATGGCAAACTGGTCCTAGGTGACAGGTCAGACAAAGTGTGATCCATAATAACCCCTATGAAGACACAAAAACAGGACTTGTGTACCCTGCCCGGAACAGGGTTACCGGGGCCCCACCCTGGAGCCAGGCCTGGGGGAGGGGCTCGCCAGCGAGCGTCTGGTGGCCGGGCATTTACTCATGGTGCCCGGCCGGGCCCAGCCCGAAGGAGTTACATGAGTCCCCCCTCCCATCGACCCACCACCAATGGGAGGGGCAGTAGTAGGGGTTCGGTGCGTTGTGGATCGGGCAGTGTCCGAAGGCGTGGGCCTTGGCGTTCTGATCCTCGGTTGCTGAAACTGGCTTTTGGAACTTGGAACGTTACCTCACTGACGGGGAAGGAGCCTGAGTTGGTGCGCGAGGTTGAGAGATACCGGCTAGATATAGTCGGGCTCACCTCAACACACAGCTTGGGCTCTGGGTCCAATCTCCTTGAGAGGGGCTGGACTTTATTCTTTTCTGGAGTTGCCCATGGTGAGAGGCGGCGGGCAGGTGTGGGCTTTCTCATAGCCCCTCGACTCGGTGCCTGTATGTTGGGGTTTTCTCCGGTGGACGAGAGGGTAGCTTCCCTACGCCTTCGGGTTGGGGAACGGGTCCTGACTGTTGTCTGTGCTTATGCACCGAACAGCAGTTCAGAGTACCCAGCCTTCTTAGAGTCCTTGGGAAGGGTGCTTAAAAGTGCTCCTCCTGGAGACTCTATTGTCCTACTGGGGGACTTCAATGCTCACGTGGGCAATGACAGTGAGACCTGGAGGGGTGTGATTGGGAGGAATGGCCTCTCTGATCTGAACCCGAGTGGTGTTCAGTTTTTGGACTTCTGCGCAAACCACAGTTTGTCCATCACGAACACCATGTTTGAACACAAGGATGTCCTTAAGTGCACATGGCACCAGGACACCCTAGGCCGCAGTTCAATGATTGACTTTGTAGTCGTGTCATCGGACTTGTGGCCATGTGTTTTGGACACTCGGGTAAAGAGAGGAGCTGAGCTGTCAACTGATCACCACCTGGTGGTGAGTTGGATCAGGTGGTGGGGGAAGATACCAGTCAGACCAGGCAAGCCCAAACGCATAGTGAGGGTTTGCTGGGAACGTCTAGCAGAAGAACCTGTCAGATTGATCTTCAACTCACACCTCTGTCAGAACTTTGACCAGATATCGGGGGAGGTGAGGGACATTGACTCAGAATTGGCCATGTTCCGTTCCTCCATTGCTGAAGCTGCTGACTGTAGTTGTGGCCGTAAGGTAGTTGGTGCCTGTCGGGGCGGTAATCCTCGAACCCGGTGGTGGACACCCCAGGTGAGAGATGCCGTCAAGCTGAAGAAGGAGTCCTATCGAGCATGGTTGGCCTGTGGGACACCAGAGGCAGCTGGCAGGTATCGACAGGCCAAGCGATCTGTGGCTTCAGTTGTTGCCAAGGCAAAAACCCTTGTATGGGAGGAGTTTGGTGAGGCCTTGGAAACTGACTTTAAGTCGGCTCCGAAAAGATTCTGGCAAACCGTCAGGCGACTCAGAAGGGGAAAGCAGTGTGCCACTAGCACTGTATATAGTGGAGATTGTGTGCTGCTGACTTCGACTGAAGACGTCATTGGGCGGTGGAAGGAATACTTTGAGGACCTTCTCAATCCCACCGACACGTTCTCCAGTGAGGAGGCTGAGTCTGGGGACATGGGAATAGGCTTGTCCATTACTGAGGCCGAAGTTGCTAAGGTAGTTAAGAAGCTCCTTTGTGGCAAGGCTCCAGGGGTGGATGAGATCCGCCCTGAGTTCCTCAAGGCTCTGGATGTTGTGGGGCTGTCTTGGCTGACACGCCTTTTCAACATTGCGTGGACATCGGGGGCGGAGCCACTGGATTGGCAGACTGGGGTGGTGGTGCCTCTTTTTACAAAAGGGGACCGGAGGGTGTGTTCCAACTACAGGGGAATCACACTCCTCAGCCTCCCTGGCAAGGTCTATGCAGGGGTACTGGAGAAGAGAGTCCGGCTTATAGTCGAACCTCGGATCCAGGAGGAACAGTGCGGGTTCCGCCCTGGTCGTGGAACACTGGACCAACTCTTCACCCTCTCCAGGATTCTGGAGGGTTCATGGGAGTTTGCCCAACCAGTCCACATGTGCTTTGTGGATCTGGAGAAGGCATTCGACTGTGTTCCCCGGGGTATTCTGTGGGAGGTGCTTCGGGAGTACAGGGTACATGGCTCTTTGCTACGAGCCATTCAGGCCCTGTACAAACAAAGCTGGAGTTTGGTTCGCATAGCCGGCAGTAAGTCAGACTCGTTCCCAGTGAGAGTTGGACTCCGTCAGGGCTGCCCTTTGTCACCGATTCTATTCATAATTTTTATGGATAGAATTTCTAGGCGCAGTCAAGGGATGGAGGGTGTCCGGTTTGGTGACCTCAGGGTCACATCACTGCTGTTTGCAGATGATGTGGTCCTATTGGGGACATCAGGCTGCGAACTTCAGCTTTCGCTGGATCGGTTTGCAGCAGAGTGTGAAGCGGCTGGGATGAGAATCAGTACCTCTAAATCCGAGACCATGGTTCTCAGGCGGAAAAGGGTGGAGAGCCCTCTCTGGGTCGGGGATAGGCTCTTGCCTCAAGTGGAGGAGTTCAAGTGTCTCGGGGTCTTGTTCACGAGTGATGGTACAAGGGAGCGGGAGATTGACAGGCGGATTGGTGCTGGGTCAGGTCTGTTGTGGTAAAGAAAGAGCTGAGCCATAAGGCAAGGCTCTCGATTTACCGGTCGATCTACGTTCCCACCCTCACCTATGGTCATGAGCTTTGGGTAATGACCGAAAGAATAAGATCGCGAATACAAGCGGCCGAAATGAGTTTCCTCCGCAGGGTGTCTGGACTCTCCCTTAGAAATAGGGTGAGAAGTTCAGTCATCCGGGAGGGACTCGGAGTAGAGCCGCTGCTTCTTCACGTCGAGAGGAGCCAGCTGAGGTGGTTCGGGCATCTGGTTAGGATGCCTCCTGGACGCCTCCCTCGGGAGGTGTCACAGGCGAGTCCACCTGGGAGGAGACCCCGGGGAAGACCCAGGACACGCTGGCGCGACTATATCGCCCAGCTGGCCTGGGAGCGCCTCGGAATCCCCCTTGGAGAGCTGGTGGAAGTGGCTGGGGAAAGGGAGGTCTGGGCTTCATTGCTTAGGATGCTGCCCCCGCGACCCGAACCCCGGACAAGCGGAAGATAATGGATGGA
Source organism: Pygocentrus nattereri (assembly GCF_015220715.1). NCBI lineage: Eukaryota > Metazoa > Chordata > Actinopteri > Characiformes > Serrasalmidae > Pygocentrus > Pygocentrus nattereri. The sequence continues at coordinate 3,647,710 of NC_051239.1, read as the reverse complement.
TGGATGGATGGATATCTTATAAATATTGTATTAGCAGGTGTTTGAGGAAAACATGAGACCATCTGTCCAAAAACTGAAGCTGAAGCAGAGTTAAACAATGCAGCATGACAATGACCCAAAACATCTCAGTAAATTCACCAAGAAATGGCTCAAAAGAAAGAAATAGAGAGCTTTGATTGGACCAAGTCAAAGAATTTTAATTCTACTGAGATGTTTTGGGTAATTTGAAACAGGCTGTGCATATAAGAAACCCCTCAAACAGCTGAAAGAACTGTGCATGGAGGAGTGGGAAATTCTTTCTCCCAGTCGATGTGAGAGACATTTATGGCATACGCTCTTATCCAGAGCAGCTTACAGTTTGATCATTTTACACAGGTAGGCGAAGGCGGTGTTAGGAGTCTTGCCCAAGGACTCTTATTGGGGTAGTGTAGGGTGTTTACCCAGTGGGGATTGAACCCCAGTCTGCAGCGTAGAAGGCAGAGGTGTTACCCACTACACTAACCAACCACATGAGAGACTGTTTGAGGTTTTTGTTTGATGTAGTTTTTTTTGCACAGAAACATACAAAGTGCATGTTTTAATACTTTTTTTGCTGCTTGCAACTACAGAAGTGGGTTCAGTGGGGCGTGGTGATTGCTTAGTGAGGCACTGACTTATGTAGACGCCCTCTGCCTTTCACAGAGAGTTGTTGAGAGATCACAGTGTCAGTCCTGTATCTGAACTCATGTGATTCCAGGTCTTCAACTTGTTGCCAGTCCAGAGGTTGTCAGGATATCCGTACACCATTTCTGATGAGGATCCGAACCCTTGCTATCGCAAGCCACCTATCTTCTTGCTATCTTCCGCAAGCTACCCTCTTCCTGTCCTGGATGCAGTGCCTCCTCAACTGGAACCAAGATCCAAGCATCGTTTTCTTCCTGTTGTCAACAGAAATGTCGACGTATACGACGTCTTTAAAGTAAGAAATCATTGTTATTTTAACAGAAAACTTTGCTGCCAGAACCTCATGTTATGATCTTTGTGAAACAAAGTGAAAATCTTGTGAAATCTTTTTTTTGCTTGTTTTTCTCAGGATATTGGAGTCAAGATCCTCACCAATGCTGAAATAAAGAAGCCTGTGAATTGCAATGATCCCATCTTCTATCGTAAGTGTTGTCAAGTTAATGACCTAATTGTAATTAATTTAAACTGCGCTAAATGTCTAACATTTCATTCCATGTTCCATCCACAGCCATGATGGAGGGACCCATGCTCTTTGCTAGAGAAGGGGTTGCATTTGCTGCAATGGACCCTGAACGTGAAAATAAAATTGAAAGTGATGGTGGAAGTGGAAGTGAAGCGGTCCACACTGTCCGTAAATTCTTTCCAGAGACTTGGGTTTGGGATCTTGTTCAAGTGGGGTATGTATATGCAGACTTATGACAGGTTTTCACAAAATGTATAGCAGCTTCTGAATTACTTCGTTTTTTATGGGGGATCAACAGGCCTTCCGGAATTATGGGGGTTAAGAAATCTGTCCCGGACTCCATCACTTCATGGACAGCTGGAGCATTTTGTACCTCATCAGTTGGGTTCGGAGTGGCACCAAAAGTTGAGCTCATTGCCTTCCAGCCCTTCTTTGTTAGCCTGACCCTGCCTTACTCCATCATCCGTGGAGAAATATTTGTACTCAAGGCTTCTGTCTTCAACTATCTCAAAAGCTGTGTTATGGTAAGCATATCTCTGCAAAAGGCTTTCAAAGCAGTGTAACTTGACGTAGGAACAGGTATTCACTCCAATAACAACTGGCATTTTCTCCAACTTGACCTAGCCAAGCGGTATTTACTCTAATATTGTCTGTACTATTGCCCTAATAACTGGCTGTAATTAAAGGATTCAAAGAATATCAACAGAAATGAAAACGACTTCAGCCGCTGAGTTCTTGTGTAAGGAAAGAAAAGGCCTTCGCTATATTGAGCATCAAATGGCAAGATGGTTCCCGGTCAACCACGATGCGAATGTCATATCAGAACATCCCTTTTTATTCCCCTCTGGGGTGAGGAGGTAATCCCCCCACCCCTTTTACACAATTCCGTATCGTTTTAGTCCCCATCATATCAAGACCTTACATGGTTTTGGTAGCCTTTAAACCCAAACATGTATGATGTGTTTTTTTTTTTAAAAACCCTCTGGTGTGACTTATCAGGCTGTTCACTCCTTACAGGGCCCTTTTATGCAACTCTCCATAGGGCCATCTTACACAACTGTCCATATACGTACAAGAGTGAACCTCGGCTGTAACTTAAACGGTCATCTATTCCAGTTCCCTTCTATGAGCTCAGAAGCTCTTCCCCCATTAGATAATCCAATGCGTTCAGGCTCCAAGCTCTCTAGTCAGCCAATGTTTTATTCAGTCATTTCCATCAAAGCCCATTTTTTCAATTGTACTCCACTTGCGTGTCTGGGACACAGTGCCCATGAAGAAACACTGACCGCAGTAGATGAGCCACAGTCTGCCCAAGAGGCTGATTTCTGTCTCTCGTCTCTGGCCAGATCTTTAACGGCACTTTAAAATAGCATTGCTCTTAAAAGTACAAATTGACCCAGTCAAAAAGCATAGCTTATATAACAACATAGATCACGTGATAGTAAAACCGAGCAGAGTACATAAACAAAGCGCTCTAAGAAGAGGATTCTTATCGTCAAGGTTCAAGTCATGCCTGAGCAAACCTGCAGATTTAACCTTGTAAATGAAACTGATAAAAGACCATGCATCAGACTTGAAGGAAGGGAAAGAGACAAAACAGGCAGGAAAAGAGACAAAACAAGACAACACAATCAGCCTCAAGATAACAAAACACAGATTAGGAATATTTATACATCTTACTATCAATAAGCTACAGGGAGATTTATTCGAAAGCCCTGAATATTCTGGTAACTCTTGCTAGGATGAAGCAATCTGAACAATGTGCAATGAGCTCCTCAGTATATGGAGCTTCGAACAAGCTGGGATGCCCCTGCATCAGAGTGATGAGGTAGGCTCAGGACAGCAGTTGCGACATTTAACCTCTGTTTTGCAACTTCACCCGTAGCTCTTCATGTGTCTGGCAGAAAATGGAGATCACTTCCAGCATCACATGTAATGCAGTCCATTACACATCACATGATTTTTTGGTTCAGATTGCTTCATCCTAACTGGAGCTATAACAGAATAGTCGGGGCCTCATTCGAATGAATGTATACTCTCAATGAGTATACACTGCTGAGCTTTGGTCTGTTTATTACATGTGTTCCTCACACAGGACACCAAGCATATCTATGTGTACTGTAGGTGTTTTATACTGCAGCAACAATTATATAGGTACTTTCAGAGGTGTTGGTTGGAATTTTGTACTCCCTAAAAATGTATTGCGGAGGCCTAATCTCATTTCCCATAGCAGAACCTGTCATAGTATTAATACGTGACAAGATGTTCATAATCCTAGTCTTTATTTTTTTCTCCACATTTCCATCACTTACTTGGCAGTAGTGTAATATAGCTAAATATAGCAGGGGAGGCTAGAGAGCATCCTTAGTGGACAAAATGTTCACAAATTAAACCTTTGCCTTTGAGGAAAATCGCATCTTAATGAAGCTTAAGGTGATATACGAGGAAAACCTCAGACATGCAAAAAAACAAAAGGTAATGATGTTTAAAAGTTCTCTTTAGACAGCCGAATCCACTACACACATACAAGTGTGATTTATACACCTTTTTTATCAGTTCCTGCACCCTTGCGCTTGGCTATTTACCTAAAGACATGGTTATATACAGAACTATGACACCTCAAAGATTTGTTTAAATGCTTTAATGGTTCTTTGCATATTTGAAAATGATGATGTTGGTGCTATACAGGCAGTAATCATGTGTTTCGTTGTGGCTAAAGGTGAAGTGACGCTGGCAAACTCAGAGCAGTTCACAGCTCAGCAGTGTATGGGATGCCAGTACACTCGCTGTCTGTGTGCCGAAGAGAGCTGGACCTTCTTATGGAGAATCCGCCCACCGTTCTGGGTAAACTGACCTTTTGATATCTCAAAATAGACATTTTTAACCTAAATTTTAACCTAGTATTTTTTGCTGTTGTAACTACAGCCTGAATTAACAAAATTTCACTTATAAACGGAAATAAACTGTCTTAATATAAACTTAAAAGGGTTCTGCTGAGAATGTATTTTAAATATGGTATGTACAAGTGTATGTGTATGTTTACATGTATTTATGCATGAAATAGGGACGGTGAGCTTAACGTGAGTGCAGAGGCCCTGACGACGACCGCGCTGTGTGATAATAAACCGGCCACTGTGGCCAGATAAAGGACGCATTGACACTGTGGTGCAGACGCTGCTAGTGGAGGTGAGTTTCTCTGTGATTTCACTGTAATGACTCAGAATTACCTCGAACAGTTCATCAGTTTGACCACTCTCATGCCAAAGCATTGCTTGTTATTGCTATAATAAGATAAGATGCATTTATTGTCATTACAACAGTGTACAACGAATTGAGCATTTTACACACAAAATGATTAAACATATATATATATATATATATATATATATATATATAATATATAAATGAAATATATAAAGTGCAGATTTAAAAAAAAATAAGGATAAAATCTTAAATATAAAGAAAAAAGGACTATAAACTATATATTCTAAACAAATAGACAAGTGATGTAGCAGTTAGTTATTGCACTTTCCTGGACAGCTTATAGAGTTCTATAATATTGCACATCTTAAGAATTATTGCACAGAAAGAATATAGATTGCATACCTGAGAACAAATGAATAATAAAGTAGGACAGAGGTGGAGTGGAACACTGGAACAGTGTACAGTGTCCTATGAAGTCAGTGCCAGTACAGAGAGTTTGTAGAGGTGCTCAGTCCCTTCTACTGAGGCAGTGTTCTATAAAAAGTGCCTGTGTGTGTGTGTGTTTGGAAGCGTTCAGTTCCTGTACGGCTCTGGGGTAAAAACTGTTTTTAAGTCTGTTTGTCTGGATGGGATAGACCTAAAGCGTTTATCAGAGGCAACATATGATGTCCCTTGGTGAAACTATGTCCTTCAGGATGTTTGGCCGATGATCTTCTGGCTGTATTTATGACTCCCTGCACTGCTCTCTAGCTGCTGTACCACGTTGAGATGCAGTATTTTCAGCACATTCTTGATGGTGAGCGGTAGTGGGAAACCAGCAGCTTCTCCTGAAGGTTGTTTTTTCCTGAGAATTTTCAGGAAGTAGAGCTAATGGCTTCTTAGTAAGTGAAAGCGTCTTAAATGTGGCCAAAATATGTATTATTACTTCTTATGAGATCAGTGTAATGATATTGTGATATTCTTACAGTGACCAGATACCTAAACATATTAAAGATGCTTTCATTTGCCATATTATTCAGTTATTTTTTAAGACATTATACAGTGCCTAGTATGAATGATTCAAGAACAACTATAAATTCAGGAACTACTATAATGCATTCAGTCCTAGTATCAATCATTCAGAAACTTCCTCAAATTATTCAGAAACTGCTATGAATTGTTCAGTAACGTCTGTGAAATTAATGTTATAAGGCAGAAGCCGAAATGTGGACCTACGTACAGACCCTTAGGACCAGTTTCCAAGACCTCGACTAAGCCTTAACTTGGACTAAAGAAAATTTCCAGTGGTGATTCAGCACTGGTACTGTAGTTTAGTTCACCGACTAGGCTTAATCAGTGTCTGGGGCCTGGTCCTTAGAGGGTACGAGGTTAAACTTTTCCATAGCATATTTGATTGAATTTGAATATGGCCAGTTCAATCATTTAGTCTGATAAATTACCTTTGTATCTTTCTGACAGTAGAGTTAATAATCAGGTAAACTCAGTATAGTCAGAATAAATCTTGGATGAAGCTCCAGTAGATCATGGCTGCTGGTCATTGCTGGTCTGGTCAGTGCAGTAATGCTCACTGTTTTCTTTCCATGGTCAGGCAGAGGGAACCAAACAGTTCAACAGTTACAACGGGCTGCTCTGCCCAACAGGTCAGACTCACTGGCTCTTCTTTTGTCCTTAGCGTCTGACAATTGATGTGTTTTGTTTTGCACATTTTGAACTATTAATAGTGGTGAGTAGTTTATGTAATAAATGTAATAAAATGCATTTATTTGCTTTACTTTGCATGAGTTTAAAGGTTTTATCATCAGCTTCTGACTTTTTTCATATGGCTTCAGTTTCAAGACAAAAATATGGCAAATGTTTACAGGCCTGTTTCTTTCCACTGAGCGAGACTGTGCACACAACTTTCAAATCATAATTGTATATATCACATAAAGCTCACAGAAGTGAAATTGTCAGTGGCCTTTAGGTATACTAAGTTTCATATTAACATTTAAAGGATTTTGTAGGATGTTAGCTTTATCTCACTGTGATGTGCCCTAAGAAATCATTTGTTACATTTTGGCATTTCAAATAAAAATATTTAAAAAGTCCAGTTTTAAAGTAATGCCTGGTGAGGATCTTTGTTTGTTGCCCAACTCTGTGCCTCACTGTAATGTTTCTTTCTCTCCTGTAGGGGTCGCTGTTGAGACTACCATCTCGCTGAAGCTGCCTGCGGTAATTGTGGCAGGTTCTGCACAGCTTCAGTGTCTGTGCTGGGTAAGCCTGCAGAATACAGAGCAACACTTTTGTACTGAAATCCTCACTCAAGCACTTTCATTACCTCCGGTTCTGTTAAAGGGACACTGTAAGCAGTACTTCAACTCGCCTCCTACAGGGGTCTCTAAAACAAGAGGAACACCCCTACTGGTTATGTTTCCTGTAAGTGGGAGGGGCTTTTGAAAGACTGCGTTTAGTGTGGATATTTGAGGCTGTTTCTCCCTGCTATCTACCTAATTAAGAAGCAAGCCAGAGTTTTGTTTATGCAGGAAAGCTAAAATATCACATCTGTGTTTAGTAGCTTTTACAGTGGCATCAGAATTTCTTATTGTGGACGGGAGGTGGGGTGATCCTAGTGGGCTATATGGAATATTTGCAATAATGTATAAGGAACTCTGTGTTCTTTCTGCAGGAGGACCTGATGGGCCGTGCTCTGAGTAACATAGACCGTCTGCTGGCCATGCCGTACGGGTGTGGAGAACAGAACATGCTGCTCTTGCCCCCAACATCTACATCCTCCTGTATCTACAGAGTAGCGGACAGCTGACTACGGAGATCCGAATAAAGCCGAGACGTTCCTCGTGAGCGGTGAGGAACATCTCGGGTTGATTTGAGACCGCATGAGATTCATTTCTGCACTTTCAGCCGCTTCATCCATTCCTTCATGACTGTTATCTAACTTTCAGAAGACTCAGTTAGTAAAATCATTACAACATAAATTAATTTGCTTTTAATAAATTCACAAACGTTTAAATCAATTGATTGCTTAGTTTGCTTTGATTCGATTTGCTAAACAAAGGTTGTAATTTATAATACTTAATGACTCATAATTGAATTGTACATTTTTAATCCATAACTCAGTAGTGGGGATATTAATTATGATTGTGATTAAATTAATGAAAAAGTTATTGTAGAGTTACGGGCATGTTTAAGAGAAAAAATAGTAGATCATTATTTTGGGGTAAAATGGTAAGCACCCCAGACAACATGTCAGGTTGGTGATATTAAAAAGATCAAACGGTAAACAGTAAAAGTTCTTGGTATTAATCCAGTGAATGCGAGAGTACTAGACAATTATTTTGGGTGACATATTGGTAATTTCCCAATTAATCAGAAATACCAAAGAGGTTCTAGATATGAAGTGGGTAAGTGTGGGGTACAAAATTCAATGTACTAGATCAATGTTTTGGGTAAATTGGGTAAGCACCCAGAGGAACCTGTCAGGTTCTTGATATTTGGAAGATAAAACAGTAAAATATTTCAAAACTAAAAGATTATTTTAGAGTAATAAAGTAGCAAAAACAAGCAAACTAAATTTCTAAGTAATGTCACACGTTTAATCAGGAAAGTAAATCACAAACATCTATAAATGGCATAGCCACCAGTTACAGTCCAGATTCACTTTCGGTTCTAGATGACAGGTTCTTATGTCTTTATACCACCATTTCCCTCCATTACTTTGGTATTTCCCCACATAATTATTCAAATATTAAATATCCTACTTTATAGCAAGTACCTGCATCCAGACTAATTTAGTTAGACTATCTGGTTACTTTCCCCCCATTTTACTAAAAACAATTGCGTAGTTCATGATATCACACATTTACCTAGTGAATATCTAGAATCGTGGTTCTCCAACTGGTCCTCATGACACCCAAATGGTAAAATATTTTCTGTCATCCTACGTGCTGCGAGTAGTGTTGGAGCAAAATTGTGGGTGACCTGGGGGACCCTGAGGTTGGGAGCCACTGATCTAGAACCTGTTTGCCATTTCAGTATAATTTTTCAAACCTGTCGACTTACTGTATGTAGAACTTAGCAGACTGTGAAAGAAAGAATCACCAACATCAATTATATTTTTACCATGTTATTTTAATCTGTTTTAACATTTAAAGAGAGGGAAAATAACTGTAAACCGATGGAATTAATAATGTAACCATGTAAATGAATCATGTAATTGTGTTATTACTATTAAAAGTGCAGCCAAACAACGTAATAACTCTAGATTCCTGAGGGTTAAGCTGTCTGATGCTGAATGAACTGGTTTGCTTGTTTGTCTCATGTCCTTTACAGGCTACCAGAGAGAGCTGAGCTACAAACATTATGATGGATCTTACAGTGCTTTTGGGAACAGCGATCCATCCGGCAACACCTGGTCAGTCTAGGAGAAAGACAAGAAAACAAAGATGCAGCTGACATAAAATACTTAATACATCAGGCCTTGTGTTGCTTAAAAATGCCTAGACAAGGCCTAGTTCAAACCTAGACAGAAAGCGTTTGTTCTGCTAAAAGTCTTATTCAGGACTAGACTAGGCTCTACACAAACACACAGTGTTCAGTGATGGATGATTTCTTTAAATATAAATCATTAAATTACAGAAAGGTTTAGGATTCCTCTGGTTTGTGTCCTCAGGTTAACAGCGTTTGTGATGAAGTCCTTTGCAAGTGCAAAGCAGTTCATCTTTATAGATCAGCTGTATGTGGACCAGGCCAAGACTTGGCTGGGTCAGCAGCAGCAGTATAGCGGCTCCTTCGCCTCAGTGGGTCAGCTCTTCCACAGCGACATGAAGGTCAGGCCTTAACAGACTTGCTGCAGAGTATTTTTGCCAAAAGTGGGGTTGCAAGGTGCTTTATTAAAGGGGGTTAAATTTCCCCAAAGATTTGCGTAATTGAGTGGTCAGATGTAAAAAGAGTGATTCAGGGTGGTTTGGTGTGAAATGGCTGATGGTAGAGACTCAGATTTCTTTACAGTGGTGGTGATGGGAACCAGGGGTCACAATGACTACAACACAAATATGGCCACTTCATTTACTAACCAAAACCACCATCCCTGTATCTTTCTATCATAACTTTATGTGAGGGAAATTAATTGTAAATGCTATGTGATGATACTTTTGTGTAGAATTTGTGAGTTTTTGGTACCACTTGTAGTAAAATTATAGGAATACTTATTCCTTTGCAATGAAATCACTTGAATCTTATTTACTAAATTTATTAAATTATCTTAATGAAGAATCTTAAAGCAATCTTATTAAATATTGCACTATGTCATGTAATAAATTTGTAGTATATTGTAGGGATGGTTTGAATATTTGAAATGGTCAGGAATAAATCAAAAAGTAAATTATATTAAAATATGATTTTTGATACACAAGTTAGCCTCTCTCACACCTTATACTCTCATGTGGACCATGAGAATTAACATCTTTGTATTAACATCTTTGATCTTTATGCTCCACCAGAGAACAGAGTAGAAACAGCTTCTTGTATTTTGCTCAGACTTCCTTTCTGTTCAGTCCAAAGAAGGAAGCATAGAAAGACTACAGCAGCCTGCTGAACGCACCACACTACTCTAGGATCTCTGGCGCCGGTTAGCAGATAGTACAAAGTGGAGCTATAGCACATAAGAAGCAGCAAACTGAGTTCAATTTACAATCTCATCATATAAATATGAAAGAACAGAACTTTCAACATAATTTTGTGAATTTACCAGTTTTTCATATCAGCTACAGTGCATCACAAAAGTGAGTACACCCCTCACATTTCTGCAGATATTTAAGTAAATCTTTTCATGGGACAACACTGACAAAATGACACTTTGACACAATGAATAGTCATCTGTGTGCAGCTTATATAACAGTGTAAATGTATTCTTCCCTCAAAATAACTCAATATACAGCCATTAATGTCTAAACCACCGGCAACAAAAGAGTACACCCCTAAGAGACAGTTCCTGAAGTGTCAGTATTTTGTGTGGCCACCATTATTTTCCAGAACTGCCTTAACTCTCCTGGGCATGGAGTTTACCAGAGCTTCACAGGTTGCCACTGGAATGCTTTTCCACTCCTCCATGACAACATCACGGAGCTGGTGGATATTCGAGACTTTGCACTCCACCTTCCGCTTGAGGATGCCCCAAAGATGTTCTATTGAGGTTTAGGTCTGGAGACATGCTTGGCCAGTCCATCACCTTTACCCTCAGCCTCTTCAATAAAGCAGTGGTCATCTTAGAGGTATGTTTGGGGTCATTATCATGCTGAAACACTGCCCTGCGACCCAGTTTCCGGAGGGAGGGGATCACGCTCTGCTTCAGTATTTCACAGTACATATTGGAGTTCATGTGTCCCTCAATGTAATCTAACTCCCCAACATCTGCTGCACTCATGCAGCCTCAGACCATAACATTCCCACCACCATGCTTGACTGTAGGCATGACACACTTATCTTTGTACACCTCACCTGATTGCCGCCACACATGCTTGAGACCATCTGAACCAAACAAAACAGGTCTCATCAGACCATAGGACGTGGTTCCAGTAATCCATGTCCTTCGTTGACATGTATTCAGCAAACTGTTTGCGGGCTTTCTTGTGTACAGACTTCAGAAGAGGCTTCCTTCTGGGGTGACAGTCATGCAGTCCAATTTGATGTAGTGTGCGGCGTATGGTCTGAGCACTGACAGACTGACCCCCAACCTCTTCAATCTCTGCAGCAATGCTGACAGCACTCCTGCACCGATCTTTCAAAGACAGCATTTGGATGTGACGCTGAACACGTGCACTCAGCTTCTTTGGACGACCAACACGAGGTCTGTTCTGAGTGGACCCTGCTCTTTTAAAACGCTGGATGATCTTGGCTGCTGTGCTGCAGCTCAGTTTCAAGGTGTTGGCAGTCTTCTTGTAGCCTTGGCCGTCTTCATGTAGCGCAACAATTCGTCTTTTAAGATCCTCAGAGAGTTCTTTGCCATGAGGTGCTATGTTGGAACGTTCAGTGACCAGTATGAGAGAGTGTGAGAGCTGTACTACAAGTTTGAACACACCTGCTCCCTATGCACACCTGAGACCTAGTAACACTTACGAATCACGACATTTTGGAGGTAAAATGACAAGCAGTGCTCAATTTAGACATTTAGGGGTGTAGTCTCTTAGGGGTGTACTCACTTTTGTTGCCAGTGGTTTAGACATTAATGGCTGTATATTGAGTTATTTTGAGGGAAGAATAAATTTACACTGTTATTTAAGCTGCACATAGACGACTTTTCATTGTGTCAAAGTGTCATTTTGTCAGTGTTGTCCCATGAAAAGATAAACTTAAATATCTGCAGAAATGTGAGAGGTGTACTCACTTTTGTGATACACTGTAAATGACTCCTCATGAACTCACTGCTTACAGCTAAAAGGTATGAAGTTACATATATGTTTTGTAAACTGTCCTGTTTCAGTATTCCTGTGTGGTGCTTTGTAATCTCAGGTTTATAGAATGGATGCTATAGTTGTTCTGTCTTTAAATCTCTCTCCTCATCCCCCTGCTCTCTATTTATCTATCTGTCTTCATATCCTCCTTATCACCACCAACCCACCTTCCACCCCCTCAGGGAGGTGTAAATGATGAGGTGACCCTCACGGCGTATATCACAGCTGCACTGTTGGAGTTAGGCACTCCCCTCACAGTAAGTGAATGAATTCACCTTCCACTCAAATTCAGTGAACTGTGTATGTTTTGTATCAAACAAAATGGCTGATATTTTAAATATTTTCAGGATCCAATGGTACAAAATGGTCTGAACTTCCTGAGAAATGCCTTCACTCAGCTCAACTCCATCTATGCCACAGCTCTCCTCTCCTACACCTTCACTCTAGCTGGAGACCAGTACATGAGGATCAGGGCTCTCACCATCCTGAACAGTCAGGCCATAGTCGAAGGTTTGACATACTTACATCTTAGTAATATACCTACTCAACAAAATCTGAAGCTCCACATCTTAAAGCCCAAAACACATCTAACCTAACATCAACAAACCCAGATGCTGGGTTGGTGTGTAGTACCTTAGTGACTCTTGTCAGGATTGATGTCCTCACTTCACACTAGAAGCAGCTGGTTGTTGGAGCATTAAGGTTTGTGCTACGAACTGCAGGTGATTGTTGAAAAATGCAGAGAATGCTGGTGTTGTTGGAGAATGATGGTGTTTGTGGGAGAATGATGGTGTTTGTTGGAGAATGATGGGGTTTGGGCGAGAATGCTGGTGTTTGGGGGAGAATGGTGGTGTTTGTAGGAGAATGGTGGTGTTTGGGGGAGAATGATGGTGTTTGTTGGAGAATGATGGGGTTTGGGGGAGAATGATGGTGTTTGTTGGAGAATGATGGTGTTTGTAGGAGAATGGGTGTCATTCTGAATAAAATAGTCTGCCAGGCCACTATCTGGAGATGTTCAGGGGTCTGTCCCCTCCCAAGTGACCTGGACGAACACCTGTCCAGACCAGAATGGCACGCTTCACTTTTTTTTCCAAGAAACATTTTTTTGGTTTTCAAGTACACCTCAGAGATTACGTATATGTTGTAATTAAACTCAGGTTATGATGCTTATAAAAAGAAAAACAGACAAATATCAAAGGGGGGGGGGTAAATAAAAGAAAATAAATTAATAAATAATAAAGAAAAGAGAAGAAAAAAAGAACAGATTAAGATCAACAAATAAGTACATTAATAATCTACTTATTATTAATAATGTACTTAATAATTAGTAATGTAACACTCGGTTATGTGGACATAGTAAAAGCCTTCAACTAAAAACTGACTCCTGCACAGCAACGTTCTTTACATACGAATGACAGTAAACACAGCCCTTAAAATTGCATTGTCTGGGTAGAGTTACACAAAACAGAAAGAAAGGCTGCATGTTATGTGACAACAGTTATCTTTCCTCTATATGGCCCAATATTGGTTGCCATATTTTGGCAAAAACCTCTGGCCTATCGGTTAGACTGTATCGCAGCTGCTCCACATGGAGCACATTAGCAAAATCTCTGATCCATGCTTCAAATGATGGTGCAGCTTCCGATTTCCACTGTTGTAATATTAATCTATTTGCCAAAAGCACACCAAGAGAAATTGCTTGTTTCTGAAATGTATTTAGACATAGAGTCTGTTCTGCCGAATGCTACAGAAAAGAAGTCAAAAAGACCTTCCAAGACCTTGTGAAGTCTAGAGCATGTTCAAAATTGATGAAGCAATGTTCCTTCTTAAGTATTTCATTTACTTCATTTGAGGGAAATCTCAGGAAAAATCTTATGTAATTTAGCCTTTGAATAGTGAACTCTATGAACTATTTTAAACTGTATCCATGTGTGTCTTGTATTTATTGAACATTTGTTGATATTCCTTAGAGCATCTTCCCATTGTTCATGGGTAATCTCTATACCAAGTTCTTCCATCCATGTTTGTTTGAGAGAATTGGCCTGGATGATAATGTGATCACATAAGATGTTACAAAAAGCAGAAACCATTCCTTTTGTATTAGGACAGATAGAAAGAATCTTCTCCAAAGGTGAATGATGCGTTTTGGTTTCAAATTCAACTAAATGTGTTCTGGTGAAATGCTGAATTTGTAAATACGTGAAAAAATGTGAAGAGGGAAATTTGTATGTAGTTTGCAGTTGTTAGAAAGAAGCAAAACAGTTGTCAATGTAAAGATCTCCAGTAACTTTTAGACCTCTGTTTTTCCATTGCAAGAAGACAGCATCCTTCAGAGCTGCTGGAAAGGCGTTGTTGTTACATATGGGATCATCTATGTACATATTGGGCACTTTAAAGTATGTTTTAATTTGTCTCCAAATTTTCAGGGTGTTATGGATCATGAAATTGTTGCTGCATAAAGATTTCTGCGTTTGAATCGGACTGTTAAGTAAACTTAATAGAGAGGTATTTTTACACACAGAATGTTTAATGTACAGCCAAGAGGGAATTTCATGTTCTTGATCTGATGTTTTCGCCAAAAAGAGAGGCTGTTTAAAGTGGCTGCCCAATAATAAAGTCTAAAATCAGGTAGACCGAAACCACCTGCTGATTTTGGTTTGCATAAATACTTCTGTGAGATTCTGGCGGTTTTATAATTCCATATAAATGAAGTAATGACACTGTTCAATTGTTTGAAGTAACTATGTGGGATGAACCTGCAGATTGAAACAAATAAAGAAATTGAGGGTGACCATTTCAATGGCACTGACCTTCTGCCCACCATTGATAAAGGGACAGTTTTCCAAGCCAAACTCAAATATGTGAAGTTTTCAGGTGCAAGTTTGAATGGAACTTGAATAGAAAAGAACTCCATATCAATCTTTTTACCAAGGGGCATCAATTTGCTTATTCCCAGTTTGTTTTGTAGCCTGATAAGGAACCAAATGTATTAATTAAGTCAAGCAAGGCTGTCATCGAGGTCCTCGGATTAGATATGAATAATACCACATCATCTGCGTACAGAGAAATTTTTTTTTCCAGTGTTATTAGACGCAATGTCTGAGCCATTTGATGGCTGTAGCTAAAGGCTCAGTACAAAGAGAGAACAGAAATGGAGAAAGACCACAGCCCTGTCTATTTCCTCTGTGGAGAAAAAAAGGAGGGGAGATTTCATTATTGGTTATTACTGATGCGGTAGGTTGGAAATAGAGAATCTTAATCCATCCATCCATCCATCCATCCATTATCTTCCGCTTGTCTGGGGTTCGGGTCGCGGGGGCAGCATCCTAAGCAATGAAGCCCAGACCTCCCTTTCCCCAGCCACTTCCACCAGCTCTCCAAGGGGGATTCCGAGGCGCTCCCAGGCCAGCTGGGCGATATAGTCGCGCCAGCGTGTCCTGGGTCTTCCCCGGGGTCTCCTCCCAGGTGGACTCGCCTGTGACACTTCCCGAGGGAGGCGTCCAGGAGGCATCCTAACCAGATGCCCGAACCACCTCAGCTGGCTCCTCTCGACGTGAAGAAGCAGCGGCTCTACTCCGAGTCCCTCCCGGATGACTGAACTTCTCACCCTATCTCTAAGGGAGAGTCCAGACACCCTGCGGAGGAAACTCATTTCGGCCGCTTGTATTCGCGATCTTATTCTTTCGGTCATTACCCAAAGCTCATGACCATAGGTGAGGGTGGGAACGTAGATCGACCGGTAAATCGAGAGCCTTGCCTTATGGCTCAGCTCTTTCTTTACCACAACAGACCGGTAAAGAGCCCGCATCACTGCTGACCCAGCACCAATCCGCCTGTCAATCTCCCGCTCCCTTGTACCATCACTCGTGAACAAGACCCCGAGATACTTGAACTCCTCCACTTGAGGCAAGAGCCTATCCCCGACCCAGAGAGGGCTCTCCACCCTTTTCCGCCTGAGAACCATGGTCTCGGATTTAGAGGTACTGATTCTCATCCCAGCCGCTTCACACTCTGCTGCAAACCGATCCAGCGAAAGCTGAAGTTCGCGGCCTGATGTTCCCAATAGGACCACATCATCTGCAAACAGCAGTGATGTGACCCTGAGGTCACCAAACTGGACACCCTCCATCCCTTGACTGCGCCTAGAAATTCTATCCATAAAAATTATGAATAGAATCGGTGACAAAGGGCAGCCCCGACGGAGTCCAACTCTCACTGGGAACGAGTCTGACTTACTGCCGGCTATGCGAACCAAACTCCAGCTTTGTTTGTACAGGGCCTGAATGGCTCGTAGCAAAGAGCCATGTACCCCGTACTCCCGAAGCACCTCCCACAGAATACCCCGGGGAACACAGTCGAATGCCTTCTCCAGATCCACAAAGCACATGTGGACTGGTTGGGCAAACTCCCATGAACCCTCCAGAATCCTGGAGAGGGTGAAGAGTTGGTCCAGTGTTCCACGACCAGGGCGGAACCCGCACTGTTCCTCCTGGATCCGAGGTTCGACTATAAGCCGGACTCTCTTCTCCAGTACCCCTGCATAGACCTTGCCAGGGAGGCTGAGGAGTGTGATCCCCCTGTAGTTGGAACACACCCTCCGGTCCCCTTTTGTAAAAAGAGGCACCACCACCCCAGTCTGCCAATCCAGTGGCACCGCCCCTGATGTCCACGCAATGTTGAAAAGGCGTGTCAGCCAAGACAGCCCCACAACATCCAGAGCCTTGAGGAACTCAGGGCGGATCTCATCCACCCCTGGAGCCTTGCCACCAAGGAGCTTCTTAACTACCTTAGCGACTTCGGCCTCAGTAATGGACAAGCCTATTCCCATGTCCCCAGACTCAGCCTCCTCACTGGAGAACGTGTCGGTGGGATTGAGAAGGTCCTCAAAGTATTCCTTCCACCGCCCAATGACGTCTTCAGTCGAAGTCAGCAGCACACAATCTCCACTATATACAGTGCTAGTGGCACACTGCTTTCCCCTTCTGAGTCGCCTGACGGTTTGCCAGAATCTTTTCGGAGCCGACTTAAAGTCAGTTTCCAAGGCCTCACCAAACTCCTCCCATACACGGGTTTTTGCCTTGGCAACAACTGAAGCCGCAGATCGCTTGGCCTGTCGATACCTGCCAGCTGCCTCTGGTGTCCCACAGGCCAACCATGCCTGGTAGGACTCCTTCTTCAGCTTGACGGCATCTCTCACCTGGGGTGTCCACCACCGGGTTCGAGGATTACCGCCCCGACAGGCACCAACTACCTTACGGCCACAGCTACAGTCAGCCGCTTCAGCAATGGAGGAACGGAACATGGCCCATTCTGAGTCAATGTCCCCCACCTCCCCGATATCTGGTCAAAGTTCTGACGGAGGTGTGAGTTGAAGATCAATCTGACAGGTTCTTCTGCTAGACGTTCCCAGCAAACCCTCACTATGCGTTTGGGCTTGCCTGGTCTGACCGGCATCTTCCCCCACCACCTGATCCAACTCACCACCAGGTGGTGATCAGTTGACAGCTCAGATCCTCTCTTTACCCGAGTGTCCAAAACACATGGCCGCAAGTCCGATGACACGACTACAAAGTCAATCATTGAACTGCGGCCTAGGGTGTCTTGGTGCCATGTGCACTTATGGACATCCTTGTGTTCAAACATGGTGTTCGTGATGGACAAACTGTGGTTTGCGCAGAAGTCCAAAAACTGAACACCACTCGGATTCAGATCAGAGAGGCTATGAGAAAGCCCACACCTGCCCGCCGCCTCTCACCATGGGCAACTCCAGAAAAGAATAAAGTCCAGCCCCTCTCAAGGAGATTGGACCCAGAGCCCAAGCTGTGTGTTGAGGTGAGCCCGACTATATCTAGCCGGTATCTCTCAACCTCGCGCACCAACTCAGGCTCCTTCCCCGCCAGTGAGGTAACGTTCCAAGTTCCAAAAGCCAGTTTCAGCAACCGAGGATCAGAACGCCAAGGCCCACGCCCTCGGACACTGCCCGATCCACAACGCACCGAACCCCTACTACTGCCCCTCCCATTGGTGGTGGGTCGATGGGAGGGGGGACTCATGTAACTCCTTCAGGCTGGGCCCGGCCGGGCACCATGAGTAAATGCCCGGCCACCAGACGCTCGCTGGCGAGCCCCTCCCCCAGGCCTGGCTCCAGGGTGGGGCCCCGGTAACCCTGTTCCAGGCAGGGTACACAAGTCCTGTTTTTGTGTCTTCATAGGGGTTATTATGGATCACACTTTGTCTGACCTGTCACCTAGGACCAGTTTGCCATGGGTGACCCTACCAGGAGCTTTTGCTCCAGACAACATAGCTCCTAAGATCATTCAAGCACGCAAACCCCTCCACCACGATAAGGTGGTGATCCAAGGAGAGGAGAATCTTAATCCGTCTCATAAATATAGGGCCATTTGTGTAGTACTCACATCATATACTGTCTCTCCACTTGGTAGTGGGGCTTTCTCAGCATCTAATGACAGTATCACTGAATCTTCTAAATGTTCAGAATGTAGGACATTAAACAGGCGCCGTAGGTTAAAATGTATATTCGCCCTGGCATAAAGCCAGCCTGGTCCAGATGAATAATAGTTTAAATATATTTCTTTAATCTGTTGGCCAGAATTTTGCTAATGAGCTTAGTTTCAATTGTAAGTAATGAGATTGGTCGTTACGACGAGGCTTCCTTTATTACGAGGCCTCCGTAATAAGGTGATATAGGCATTTTACAAAGATGAGGGAAGGTTAAAATTTGACAATGAATGATTATTCATACTTAGGAGAAGAGGACTAAGTTTTAAGTGGTATTTTTTGTAGAATTCTATGGTAAATCCATCCGGACCAGGAACTTTGTTATTTGGAAATTCCTTTCTGGTTTCATTAAGCTCTTCTAATGTAATTTCTGCCTCAAGTACTTCTGTCGCCTCGCTGCTTGTTGGGCAGGCTCAGGTGATTAAAAAAACTGTTAATTACTTGAGGTTCAGCTCTGCATTTGGAAGAATATAGGTCAGCGTAATAATCTGCAAAACATGATTTATTTTCACTGGATCTGTAATGAGACTGCCTTTGTTTGAGTTAATGAGAAGAATGAGAAGCTTGCATGTGACGCAACTGCCTTGCCAGCAATGAATGCGGTGCGTCGCCCAGTTCAAAATGTTTCTGCGTAATTTTGAACATGAGGCTAGATGTCCATTTTGAACTAATAATAGTGTTGTACTCATATTTCAGTGAAGGTATTTTATTTAGTGTTTCTGTTTAAGAGGCTTCTTTGTATTCTTCCTCAAGTTTTATAATTGCTTTTTCTGTATTTTTTAGTTGTACTGTATCTCCTCTCCTGGTAGAAATTCATACGAAATAATATACCCACAAATGACAATTTTATTGGCTTCCCATAGAGTCGAATCATCCACCTCACCTGTATCATTTGTGTCTATTGCAAATAAAATGTTTTGGTCCAGATAATTACAGAAATTCTTGTCTTTTAGTAGTGCATTATTTAAGGTGCATCTACGATTGCCTCTATTAACTGAAATATTTCATGTAAGTGATACAGGTGCATGGTCTGAAATTAAGATAGGATGATACTCTACTGCTGTTACTAATGATACAATTTTAGAGTGTAAGAGGAAATAATCAATGCGGGAGAAGGATTTGTGCACAGAAGAGTAGAAGCAGTGGTCTTTTCCCGTGGGAAATGTAAGCCTTCATATGTCGACAAGGTTCAAATTTTTCAGTGTTATTTAAAAAATGCTGGAGTTTGTCACAGCAGCAGGGTGAGATGATTGACGATCCATTACAGGATCCAGCACACAATTAAAATCTCTGCCAGTTATTAGATTTGTTTGATCTATTGTGTTAAGAACATTTTTGAAAAATAAAGGATTGTCAACATTGGGGCCATAGACATTAACTAAAGTAATCGGAATTGAATGAATTGATCCTGAGACAATGACGCACCTTTCACTGAGGTCTGTGATTTGAGAGACACAGTTAAAAGGTATGAATTTTTTAAAATCAAATCAATTGCTACTCCTCTAGATTTTCCTTGAAATGTAGAGTGATATATCGCACCAATCCAGTGTGTTCGCGTTCTAGATTTTTCTGAGTGTCTAATGTGAGTCTCATCCCAAAGCATTATATCCGCAGATAAGTGTTTAAGATGTGCAAAAACTTTACCTCTCTTAAGATGGTTGGACATTCTACGAACATTCCACGAAGTAATGCGCAACCCCCCACTGGGTGCAGATAACTTTCTGTCCATCATAATATGGAATAACCACCGACTTTAAATGTCCGGCTTTTAAGTCACTGCGATGTAAAATAAGGAATTATCGCAAGTCAACAAGAGGCTTTAAACATACATCCAGAAAAGAAAGAAAAAAGATGTACGTACATATAGACAACAGTAACCGCCCACCCGCACACCCGCCCCGGGGCACTTTCCCAAACAAAGAGCGCATAGCAAAAACAACAAAACAAAAAAACGTTCAGTGGACGTAGGGTTCTAGGCTAACCGTGGAAATCATCACCGCACTCCAGTTCCCTTTACTGAATGTTGTGTGCACTGCAAAGTTTCTCGACACATACATGGTGCTGAAATTTACAACTAAAAGATTGGTGCATGTAAAGTTTCATTCTTGTAAAACTCGCAACTGAAAACGTTCAGCACCTTCGTGGTAGCTGGCTGCATTGCCTGACAGCTCAGTGGATTAGTTCTCACCAGATTTGTTGGGTGAATTGTCCTTTAGAAAAGATTCGGCCTCGTTAGGTGAGTCGAAGATGCCTGATGTCTTGCCTACGGTTATCCTGAAACGCGCGGGAAAGAGTAATCCTTACCTGTATCCAAATTCCTTGCATTTATTTTTAATCGCATCAAAGGCCTGCTTCTTGATGATGTCTGGAGAGAAATCTGGAAAGATGTGTACCCTGCCGCCGTTGTATTCCAGTGTGAAACGCTGCCTTACCAGC
The DNA here is from genome assembly GCF_015220715.1 of Pygocentrus nattereri. NCBI lineage: Eukaryota > Metazoa > Chordata > Actinopteri > Characiformes > Serrasalmidae > Pygocentrus > Pygocentrus nattereri. The sequence continues at coordinate 3,626,920 of NC_051239.1, read as the reverse complement.
TAGAGAATCAACTATTTCACCTGATAGTGGGTTTGAAGCCGTGGCAGGTCTCAGCGACCTGTGTGCTCAGTCCACCTTGACTGCCGACGTAAAGTTGTCCTCTCCGAGCAGTTTGGGAATGAGCTTGGAAACAAATTCTGTGGGTCACTCTTGCTCTTCGTTCTCCTGGATACCTATGATGCGGATGTTTCGCCTTCTCGAGCGACACTCCACGTCTTCCATTATAGCCAACAGGCGTTTATTGTCTGCGGCAAGTGAGGAACATTGAAGTTCCAGTGCATGAATGCGTTTGTCATGGTCGTCAACAGCTTGCTCAGTTTCCAGTAGCCTAGTGTTCACATTCACCAGCGTCTCTTGAAGATTAGAGACAGAGCTTGAGATTAAGGCAAATTTATGATCAACTTTCTCACTTAGCTGTTGTATGGCTGCCATGATGTCCGCGGACGAGGGAGAGCTTCCAGCTCCGAGAGAATTCACTGGCTTTTTTTTGGTTTCGGCATGGTACAGCAGCCTTCCCACACAGTTTTGTATGAATTTGCAAAGTAAATTTTCGTTTGTTAAGGAAAACAAAGGAAATTGGGAACAGAGTGAAGTTAAAACATGACTACTCCATGTGAGCTCACTAGTGCCCTCTGCACGCTTCGCTTTGCTTGCCTTGTTAAATTAATTAAACCTTTGTTAGATCTTGTGAAACTGTTAATTTTCCCACCCAACTCAACCTCTTGTCATTTAGCTCGAAAATGCTTTGTGAAAATGGTGTCCAGTGTTTGGTCTGGCAGCAGGTCAGAGGGCAGAGAGCCCACTCTCATTTGATGTTATGGCCTAGATGTGGTCGTAACAGAATTGGTGGCTTTTTCGAGGAACATTATTTTATAGTGTGGACCATAACAGTGTTATTGTGGAGAACATTTGTGGAGAACATTTGTTCAATAAGGCCTTTTTATATCTGTCTCAGCGGGAGGGCGACACTGGAGAAGAGAGAGTCATCTGAATGTGTTGGACTCTCTGGAGGTGGAGATGACCTCATATGTGCTGCTGGCTCTGCTGTCTGGACCGGTGCTACAGACCTTTGATATGAGCTATTCTGCTTCCATCGCCCGTTGGCTGGCCCAGCAGCAGAACGCCTTTGGGGGATTTGCATCTACACAGGTACATCCTGCCCCCTCCTTGACCACAAAGCTCTGCAAAGACTGCATATGGTCTGTTCCAAATGGTCACCTCATATTCAGCAACAATTAAAAATAAACATCTTTGCAGGTTTTTGTGACTTTGTTGCTTTTGTAGTTTTTAAGTTGTTTTTATGGTAAATGTTACTATATTTGTAGATTGTAGGTCATTTTGAGAAAGATGTTCTGTCATGACTTCAAAAACACACTAACAATATTTCGGTTCTCTTTCCACTCCGTCCCTCTGACCAGGACACTGTGGTAGCTCTGCAGGCTCTGGCAAAATACAGTGCTGCCACCTACTTGCTGACAGGCACAGTTGTAGTCACTGTGACTGGCCCTTCACCTCCAAAGATATTTACAGTCAGTCAGAGTAACAGGCTGCTGCTGCAGGAGTCCAGCCTGCAGGTCGTTCCCGGAGACTACACGGTCAAGGCTGAAGGCAAAGGCTGCGTGTTTGCACAGGTCAGCCTGTCTCTGTTTTGTCTACTGGAAAATTATAATTTTCTTTTCTGCTGTGTTTCATTAAACTGTAAATAAACAAGCTCTTATGGGCCATTTCTACTGGACAGTTTATCAGTTTATATATTTGAATATAATGTTTATATATATATATATATATATACCATTTTATCTAAAAAAATACCTATAGAAAGAAACAGCCTCATTTTTCATAATGAAATGCTTAAAATATAAAAGTCAGCAGACAAATGGTTTAAAATGATAATGGATAATGTGATGGGAGCTTCAAATGAATGGAGCGTAACTTCAGTACGGATGCTTTTTTCAGTTCTATGTGCGCTACAACATCCCTCCTCCAGCCGACTTCTCTTCCTTCAGCATCTCAGCCAACACTGCTGGAAACTGCAGCATCCCCATTCCGTCTGTAAGCCTGTCTGTGACTGTCAGGTGAGCTTTACTTCAAAATAATAGTAATAATAATAATAATAATAAGAAGAAGAATACGTTATTGTGAGCAAAATGTTCGTTTTTTGTTGATTTGTGAAAATAAAACCAAGTTTTATTTGTGTGTGTGTATATACACACACACACACACACACACACCAGCCACTTTATTAGGTACAGGGGATTTAAGGGGCTTTGAACGTGGCGTGGTTGTTGGTTCCAGACGGGCTGGTCTGAGGATTTCAGAAACTGCTGATCTACTGGGATTTTCACGCACAACCATCTCTAGGGTTTACAGAGAACGGTCCGAAAAAGAGGAAATATCCAGTGAGCGGTCAGTCGTGTGGACGAAAATGCCTTGTTGATGTGAGAGGTCAGAGGAGAACGGGCAGACTGGTTCCAGATGATAGAAAGGCAGCAGGAACTCAAATCCTGTAGCTTTTGACCAGTGGTCACTTTCTGACAACAAAGCTGCATCTTTGTACGAAAAATGCTGTAAAATAATGATTATTGCTATTATTGTTCCAGTTACAACGGTAAACGGCCACAGACCAACATGGTGATCATCGAGGTCAAACTGCTGTCGGGCTTCCAGCTGGACAAGGAGTCTCTGAAACCGTCCAGTGATAAAATAAATGTAACTTTGCTCTTTGACCTCAGTTGAAGTAGCCAGCGTGATGCGTGTCCATTTGTGTGCTAATGATGATCTGTATGATCTGTTTCTGCAGTCGAATGAAGGAACAGTGAAGCGTGTGGATCAGAATGAGGGCACCGTCATCATCTACCTGGATGGAGTGAGTGCACGTTTGATCATTACATCTTAGCAGTAGCACTCAGTGTAGTCTCAACACGTTTTACACCAGGCTAAAACTAATTTTATGTACAAAACAAAAATCCTCTGATTGGCTCTTCCTTAGGCAAACAGTTACTTGTTGCATGTGAAGCCTTCAGAAATGACCGTGTAATTAGCCGTTAGGTTGTTTGTGACGTCTCGTTTGGTCTAGTACATGTTCATTGGGTGCGGCATCTCTGTCCTCTTCTGTAATCATTGTCACCCTTTGGATCACAAATGAATCTGAACTTTGTGTAAAATTAGGCCTCAAAGGGGAAAAAACAAGGCAAAGTCTGTTTCACTGTCATTACTTGTCATTCAGATGTGTTAATAGAGGAAGAAAATGTGGTCTTTCCAAGACACAGTACTACATTTAACACAGAGCAGCAGCAGACGGACAGTAAACGCAGACAAACTATACAAATGCTACAATGATTATACAACTATACAACCAGCTACAGCCACTGAATGAAGGGGTGGTGGAAAGTAGTTCAGCTGTTGGTCCACAGCTGCAATAATAGCTGTGTGTGAATTATTACAAGCCCACTGATAAGTAATAGTTAATCATAATTCACTGATCACTGATAATTATTAAGGAAATTAATCTAACTACAGAAATTACTATTACAACAGGTTAAAAACAAAGAAAAAACTGATACAAGCAGCCATTTAAACACTGATTACCATAGAACACAGCTGTTAATAGAGACTTTAGTTTTGAGAAACTCAGGCTGGTTTGTTGTCGTGTGTCAGGAAACTAATAAAAAAATACCAACCTTCATTCTGTCAAGGAATTCTGTCAACTACGCAACAAGCCATCTACTGCTTTATTTTTTTGTCCAATAATCTGATTAAATCAATCGTTTACGCTTAGATTTAGATGTTTTTGATGTCAATAAAAGTGGATCTTCTTATCAATTGATCTGTCCAGTATATAGAAAATGATTAAAATGTCCATGAGGACAGATAATTGATGCCATTAAAATACTACTAAACTGAGCAAACAAAGAAAATCTTAGTAAACATATAAGATGGTTATTAATAATAATATTAGGCTACAATAACCAAGCCACTATAGAATATGTGTATTATTTTACATGGACCTCAGAACATTCAGCTGCCCAGCTAAGCTCAGGTTTTACATCCAGAACCATTTATCATATGTACCATTATAAACCGGGTATTATAAAACAGATCACTTTGACTTTGGTTGTGCTGCCTCTCATGGATTATTGTAGTATTTAACAGTAAAGTGCATTTGTATGCACAGGTTTGAACTTTCTTCGTTGAAGCTTTTTTTTCAATTATTAAGGTAATAACACATCATCAACATTTAGATCTGACGTTTTTCTGCAACTTCTAATATACTGAATTAACAAATTGAAGAAAAAAAACCCTAAAATATCTAAAATGTGCCATAACTTTTAAACAGGCCATTTTATTTGTCCCCAGTATTTTAAATAAAGAGTAATTATATATTAAAATGTACACAAATGTGTTCTCTGAGGATGTATTAACATATTTTCATTTTTTACAATCAACGGAAACCGAGAGTATCCAAACCTTTGCCCACTGTATGTGTGAGTTTATGTATTTATGTATGACTTTCTTTCAGCTGCAAAAAGGAGACTCTAAGACTTACACTCTGGTCATCCTGCGGGAGACGGTCGTGCAGAACCAGAAACCAGCCGTGGTGAAGGTGTACGACTACTACGAGACCAGTAAGAACCACTTCATCACTGTTTATTAGCCATCAGAGTTTACAGAGAAGATCTGATCAGCTACGTTTAGCCCACCACAACAAATACACAACAGGGCCCATCCTCCGTTAATGTAGTGTTAACAGACACCCTGCTTTAGGCCCCGGAATAACGTCATGTGCAAAACCGTAGACGGACATACTGAAAACTTTAGAAATGTTACAGTAAACCTTAATAATAAAACACCAACATTTAAATAACTGCAAATAAAACCTTGAAATAAAAGGTTTTAATAAACCTTTTAAACAGCCCAACAGCTGTGATTGTCCTGTGAGTGAAGTCCAAAGCTCTCCTCAAGGAAGTCCAGTATTACAGTTACCGTCCCACACCTGCAAGTTTGCAGGCAAAAGTTAGAACACCCCTGATCACATGACATGATTTTGTTTTTAGGTGAAAATGTTTTGACACGTCCACTGCAGACAACCCACTCCTGCACGTTTTAATGCACACTTTCTGTTTGTTTCCTGAGTTCAAGATTATTTGCAGAACATAAAATGTGGCCTGTGCAAAAGTTATGGCACATTCTGTACTGCATGTTTTAGTTTTTTTTTTTTTTGTCCAGCTCAGCAAATAAATCGACACCGTGGGTGAAAGTGCAGGAAAATGTCATATTTCAGTTTATTCCCCGTAGAGGATGTTAACTTATTATCACTGATTTCATCATTTGACCCAGGGGTGTTCTAACCTTTGCATATGACTGTGCGCTTTTTTCATATTTACTCTCTTGTTTAACTGGTAAAAACACTCTCACTGTGCAGATGCTGTATAAGACCTTTACAGCGTATATATTCATCTGTAAAATTATAAGAAAAAAATTCGGAAACATGACGTTTAAAATGTTTATCATGCAGGTTTTGGGTGTCCTGAAGTAAAAGGGAGGGAAGTGTCCAGTTAGGATTACAGGACTCTGCTGATGTTTACTGTAGCAGCAGTAATGGGGGTATCCTGATAACAACCTTAGAGAAGACCCCCTGGGGAATATTATCACTAGGCTGTGGACCACTAGTGGTCTATGGTGGTAATCAGGCCAATCTTGAAGGGGGAGCCAGCGGTCTGTTGTTGGCCAGTGATGGAGCTTTATGAAAAATGTCTAATTGGACAATTTGATATTCAAGCTATTGTTCAAAGTGTCGGCGCTGAAGAAATAAAAAATACTGAAAATAATCAAAGGTTTTTCCTTCCTGTGGCCCTTGAGGAGGTAAAGTTTGAGAGCCTGCCCTTAAGCTCTGTATAATGAGCTCGTGGCAGCTTTTAAAGCCACTCTGAGAGCATCATAAGCATATTTTGCTAGCTGGGCGTCATTTCACAGCTCACACAAACATAAGAAGGAAGAGTTTATATTAAATTGTTCATTAAACACATAATAAGTTTTAATAAGTCCAGTAGGAGTCGAGGAAGATGATCGAGGATTTGGGACTGGTGAAGGGAAAAAACATAGAAACAGGATATTCTGGAGATAAACTGTCCATATGGTTGTTGTTGGAAACGATTTGGTGGCATGTTAAAAAAAAGCCACATTAAAAAAAAAATACTATATATAAATATATGTACTCCAATAGTATAACTACAGGTTTGGCTGTGTGGATTTTAAGAGAGACAGTGAAAAGGTCTTTATTCTGACAGCTGCAGTGAGGAATGTCAGGAGAGACTGTTTTGGAGGGTAAATGGTAAACGGTGTGGCTGTTACATTCGCTGTAGATCACAACTTCCAATATATTTGATTTTAACATGAGTACATTTCTGTAGATCATTTCAGTGACAGCCCATCGTTAAGTTTCCTTAAGTGTCCTGTGAGCTATACATGTAACATCATATGTATGTGTTTATATATATATATGTGTGTGTGTGTGTGTGTGTGTGTGTGTGTGTGTGTGTGTGTGTGTGTGTGTTATATGTATGTATAGTACCTTCTGTACGTTAGAAGACTGAATTCACAGAGATCAGACATTGCATTAGCCGATGTGTTAAGCAGCTACTCTGCGTGTGAAAATGTGTTGTAACACTAATTAAATCATTTCTGTGTTCAGCTAAAATATAACGGCGCATGTGTGTGATTTTCTCTCACATGACTGAAGGGATGTTTTTCTTCTCTTTCTCTCCTGCAGGTGACGTGGCTGTTGCTGATTACAACTCCCCATGCAAATGACCCCACAGCTGGAACAGCGCCACCTAGAGAGACAAGGTTTAGATAGTGTATGATCACAGTGTTTCTGTCTCACCGCCGTCCGTTCTGTGAGCTGAAATCTGAAATAAATCTGATTGCATTAAAGACCTAAATGTGTCTTTCTCTTATTACTGCACTTATTGTTGTTATTTAGATTTTACAGTTGTTGCAGAGAAATCCGTAACACATATTATAAGGATTATATTACAGTCAGTCCTGAGGTTTTTCCCTTTAGATTCTCCAGGAAACCGAATCATGAGCCGTCATCCTTCATAATATCATTTTTATTCTGTAAAACTCTCCAGCTAGGCCTGAAACAGTGAGCTGCCTTATACTGATTTAACTTTTTTTATTATTTAAAATGACTAAATAAAGTTTTATGCAAAAGTTTGGACACCCTCAAACATTTTGTAAAAATAAATGAACTTCACATATATATATATATTTTTTGGTACTAATATTTATTGCATAGTTTTACTTTTGTTTGCTGAGTTTAACATGTTGCAGTGAAATAAACAAAATAAATAAATATACTTTTTTTTATGGAAGCCACATGTTATGGTTATTTATGCTCATCGTGTCAAATTAAGGAAATAATCGTCATTTGACCAGGGGTGCCAAAACTTCTGGTCGTGTATCAGAGACGTGTGGTTCAGGTTCAGTCGGGTCTCCTGGTTGCATTTACTATTTCTGTCCGCAGCTCGAACTCCACCGTCCCATCATGCACAGATTTCATCCTAATTTTAAAGGCGACGTTAATGAAGGAAAGTTATTCATGTTACTAGAAGAGTTTGACAAAAACCAGAATCCTTTAATTCTCACTCCGTCACAGTCGGACAGCGAAGACGTGTTTGGTGTCTAAAGTTTGTCTTTAGTTTTAGCGCTTCAGCTCTCAGGCTGTTGTATCCGAGAAGTAGCGGCAAAAATGTCAGAAACACAGTCGAGTCTTTGAGGCTTCACTGAACAGCACAGTGTGAAGTGTGTGTGTGTGTGTGTGTGTGTGTGTGTAGCGCTGTCGCCTCACAGCAAGAAGGGCCTGGGTTTGATTCCCTGGCCAGGCAACCACAGTCCTCTCTGTGTGGGTTTCCTCCCAAAGTCCAAAGACATGCAGTCGGGCCAAATGGATGTACTAAATTGCCCCTAGGTGTGAGTGAATGTGTCTGTCTGTCTGCCCTATGATGGACTGGCGGCCTGTCCAGGGTGAGTCCTGCCTTCCGACCAGTGACCTCTTGGATAGGCTCTAGCACCCTCTGCCACCCAAAGGGAGAAGCGGCTTAGTAGACGCGCGCGCGCGCGTGTGTGTGCGCGTGTGTGTGTGTGTGTGTGTGCTTTATTCGTTTTCCCTAATAATTTGGGGATATTTGTAGTGTGAACTTCTCTACAACTTCATTTTGTTTTTAATTGATGTCTTCGTGTAATGAAGAGTTAATAGTTAAACAGCTTTGCTCGTACAGTCTTTGGTTCCTCCCATATGTTCTAGCTGGGGCCTCAGGTTCTGTGACACCCAGAGTAAACAGGAGTCTCTCCACTTCCTATTCGCCCCTTATATCAAAAACAGCACTGCTGACCAGCAGAGGGCGCCCGCGAGTCAGTCCTCAATGAATGGGAGTGAATGGAGCTCAACGGTTAAAAACGAGGAGCAGTTTCTAATCACTCGCCCAGAACTTTCCTTTAGTTTAAGACAGTAGGAGGATGGATTTCACTAAAAAACACAAAAAACTAAGAAATCTTACCTGTATCATTTATTGTTTCTACAGTAAACGGGTTTCGGGCAGCAGGGGGCGGGCTTTACTGCTAGAGCGGGATGATTGATGGGCGAGCGGGGCAGCTCATTGGCTGTTCGCGCTCGCTGACGTCACGAACGTACATGAGGCGCTTTTAAAATCTCCGATAACTCGAGTTTAAAAGCTCTTAAAAAATATAACAGTTAAAATGTTTATACTGTTCAGGAAATTAAGGAATTCTTTTACATTAAAATGTCTAAACATTTATAAACTATGATTTTGGTCAAATGCGCCATATCAACCCATTCATTTTGGACTTGGGAGCGCCCTCTAGTGTTTGAGTGGGAATTCGCTCTACAAGTTCTCTGGTTTTACTGGTTTTGTTAGAAACATAACAGATGCTTGTACGGGTAAGATGTAGTGAATAGTAGTGATGGCAAAACGAGGCTTCATGAACCGGCGGGGCTTTCCAGCCCAAAGGTTCGCCAAAAGGTTCTTTACCCGAAGCCTCACTGAATCGTTCTCACTAGTGCCACCTGCTGTGCAAAGGGATGTATGACAGACTACATTAATCCTGAGCCGCAGTGTCCTGGGATGTCTACACATAAAATAAACTGTTTTTGCCGCTCTGTCTCAGTGGATATAAAAGTGTGTTTGCATTGAAGTCTTATACGCTGAGTGCTGTGATGGTGAACACTCAGAATAAATACACCAGTGATGTGCACTGACACTGAATGCAAGAGTGCTTATGGAACTGGGAGTGAGGGACAGTAAACTGCAACAGAGCAGCGAGGAGAAAAGGACAAATAACTTATTGATTATTATTTAAAAAAAGAACATGGCACTAGCCTATACTCTATAATAATAATAATAACAACAACAATAATAATAATAATAATAATAATAATAATGATAAAGGTCTTAACTAAACCTACTAAACACTAACAAAATAGTATAATATAATCTAATGCAGTATAATAATAATAATAATTATTATTATTATTATTATTATTTTTTCGGCAGCGACACTCAATATAAAACGATCACGTGTCCCACGGAATCCGAGCCGTCAATCATCAGTCGCGTGATTTTTATGGTGGCTGTGGGGCCGTGTGAGCTCACTACTGCCCCCTGCTGCTGTCAGTCGGGTATGTCCGTGACTGTGTGTTTGTAACCGGGTTTAAATGGAGGGGAGGGGGGGGGTGCCTGGCCTAAACTACTGTTTTGAATCAGCTACATTAGCCACATTAGCCTCTTAGCTCCAGCACAGACACCAATAAAGACCAACCCTGCAGGACAGACCACAGAGTTTAATGGACTGCACTGTGTCCTGCTTCCTGATTATGAGATCAGATCTCTGCAGGAAATGCAGTCTCAGCAGGATGAGACCGCTCCTTTAAAACGGTGTCAGATTTAAAAGTTTTGCTGGAGTTTTTAAACACTGTGTCCACCTCACTGTCCACTCTATTAGACACTCCTACTTTGTTTTATTGTCATTCTGTATATGTACAAGTACACAGTGGAGTGACATTACGTTCCTCCAGGAACATCACGGAGCAACAAGGATCAAAAGTACAAAGTGTGAACGTGCTGACATCGCGTATGAACGGAAAATGAAACTAGAAACAATAAATACGATAAATTAAACAGACATTAGACACAGTAAACAGACAGGACAGTGCAGCACCGACACAGCGCTCACTCTGGACATGAGGTGGTGGAATAAGGTGCAGAGATATTAACAGACAGAAGTTACTGAGGTAGAAAAACCTGAGTTAAACAGTGAAAACAGTGTAGCAGCAATGCTCCAGATCCAGTGCAGGTAGAGCATCTAAAGAGTTGTGTGTGTGTTGGGGGGGTGTCACTGATTCTGTGTACACCTCCATGTTGATGGAGTCACCGGTAGTTGCTGCTACTCTGAACATCTCCCAGTCAGGGAAAACAGTCCTGAAGAGCAGAGAGAGCTCCTGACGGCCAGGTTCTCGCTTGCGTCTGGTCTGGTTTGGCACGTCTGATGAGCGAAACAGTCGTGATATTTAGTTTTGGTCAGGTTACACAACAGACAGGAAACAAACAGGAAGTACTTGTCTTGTTGAGCCTTATCCAATACTCCATAGCATCCTCACCTGGCACTGGTAATGTATTCCAGAAATCAGCTAAAGGCGTGCTTGAATAGGTCAGTTCACTAAAATGCTGTTTTAGAATATCAAAGATCACATGTGGGTTCTTCGTGTGGTTAACTGGTGTGTTATTGTGCAGCTTCATCCTCACTACATCTCCTGCCTTGCCCATTAGCCTATCCAGGATTTCTTGGAAGTGCTCATGACTTGGAATAACTCAAGCATGAAGTCATTAGGTTTCCCACTCCTGCACCTTGAACCTATCTGAGCCATCGCCTCTAAATATAAGAGACTCCTTTGTATCTGGTTGCATGACAAGCTTGACATTAGACAAAGTCATCTCTGAGGCCTTATCAGTATGTTCAGAGCTGTGTTTGCTTTTGACGGACCGCAGCCGAGCCGTAATGGATTGGCCTAGCTTTTCAGCTGTCTGTGTGATGAGTATATCCATGTCTGTGCAATGTGTGCTGGGAATTACCGGTGTTCCTAATGTTGCAGCTTTAGGCCCTGGTGTACTGGTTTGAGTGGGTGGATTAAAGAAACCTCTCCCCATACCAAACTGGTGCTCCATAAAGCTTTCAGCATGATCACCTTCTCCCATAGCGAAATACGTCCTACACTCTGCCTTGTTTCAATTTCCCACCAGAGAAACAAGAAGGAAAGAAAAATACAGAATGTGTAAGTCACAAAATAATCAATCAGGTGAAAATCACACATAAACAAAGCTCCAAAGTGAATAAAGCAGTTCTGTACTAAAACTCAGTCTTTCCCACTTCTTTCTGTGTTCTTGTGTTTTCTTTTTTTCAGTCCGGTGTTTTCTATTGTTGTTTATTCTCAGTTGTGTAGGTGTGGAGAAAAGCTCTGTAGACACTATCTGGATTTAAACATGAACAACTTTATTTCAAATGAATAGTGTTATAGCCCTGTTGGAGTCCCAGAGGTCTTTGTAAAAGCTGCCTCTGCTTTTATGCTGAATGTACGCACTTACTTAACATGCATACATAACATGGTTAGACACACACACATCCATACGCTCCCATATCTGGAAAATCTCATACCATTGGCATTTGTATACATTAGTTTGCCTCAAGTGAGGCTCTCAACAGAGCACACACGAAAAGACAGCCTAACTTTACATAAACATGACACATATAAAAATATAAAGAAAAACATGGATATGACGAGAAGAGTGTAAAGACACCTCACTATTTTTCTTTGAATCCATTGTTCAACTCAGTCCAAGAGACAAGTAAAACATTCCCCACACAGTCCAGTGAATTACCACTGTAACTGGTGTTCGTGGCGAGTTGTGTGTTTTCAAAGCAGTCCCACTGAAAAACCATGAACCCCTCAATAACCTGCGCTGTGCTCGATGAGCGCTGTGATGACTGAGGAAAGGGCTCGGACCACAACTGCTACTGGTACTGGTTCTCTTTATCACAGCTTAGGAGTGAACATTCACTCTCTCTCATTCGCGCGCTCTCTCTCTCTCTCTCTCTCTCTCTCTTACTCTCTCTTTCTCTGTCTCTCTCTCTCTTTCTCTATCTCTCTCTCTTTCTGTCTTTCTCTCTGTCTCTTTCTCTCTCTGTTTCTCTCTCTCGCTCTCTCTCTTTCTCTCTCTCTCTCTCTCTCTCTCTCTCTCTTTCTCTCTGTCTCTCTCTCTCTCTTCCTCTTTCTCTCTCTCCCTCTCTCTCTCTCTCTCTCTTTCTCTCTGTCTCTCTCTCTCTCTTCCTCTTTCTCTCTCTCCCTCTCTCTCTGTCTATCTCTCTCTTACTCTCTCTCTGTGTATCTCTCTCTCTCTCTCTCTCATACCTGCGGCTGATTTGTCAGACTGAAGGCACAGCAGCGGGGACGCATCAATACCGTGACTCTTAAAGTGACAGTACACAATTAACGACAACTTCAAAATAAGCGATTCCCCAGTACAGATACGCAAAATACGCAACATGGAAACAAATAAATTAGAAAAAAAATCAGAGGAAAAATCCAGATTTCAGTGGAATTTTAACAAAAACACTTGAACCTGATTAGACTCAGACCGTTTTAATAGCATGTTTAATTCCCTCAGTTACTCTCCTGAACTATCTTCATAACTGTAATATGTAGAGAACTGTTGCAGCGCTTTAACAGCACAGATGGAATTTTGTCAACAAAAAAAACTGAATCCTCAAAAATACCGGCCTCCGCTTGGTGTGGCCTCGCTGCAGCTCCCCCCGCGCTGCCCTATCGGGCTGCGGGGAGAGAAGCCGTGGGGTTCGAACCCGCGACCTTTCATCCTGCAGCTCAACCACCTCACAGTCCCTCTGCGCCAAGCGGCTGCCTTGACTGTGACGTCACCTACGTCCTTATATGGTTTACAGTATGTGGCCCTTATAAGGAGGTGGTGCTGACGTCATAACTCGACCAGAAGGTCCTGGGTTCGAATCCCGGTCGGGGTCCTTCCTGTGTGGAGTTTATCTCCCGCAGTCCGGCCGGTTGGAGAGAAGCGGCTTAGTGTGCAGCTCAGCAGCAGCAGCAGCTGATCAGTTCAATCTCCTTAATCTGCTCTAATATTAATAATCATCTTCATAACTGAGCGACTTCATATAATAAATCATCTAAAGAACCTTTTAATCATTCTAAGGGTTCTTTAAGTGATCAGGGTTGGATACAGAACCACTGTGGTTACTAAGGAACCCTAAAGAACCGTCTTTCTTTTTTAAGTGTGTGTGATTTTAAGAGGAGAAGTAATCCAGAGTGACGTTTAATACAGTGACCTTTGGCCTGTGTTAATATAATGAAATAAATAAGAAATTAAATAAATAATTATTAGTTA
>NC_051239.1:3605933-3610933 GCF_015220715.1 Pygocentrus nattereri | reverse complement strand
AGGACGAAGGTCACTATATAAATGTATTATTCATATTACCAAATTATCAATTTTGCTAAATTATGTATTTTTCTGTTATTATTTATTTTATTAATTATTGTTTATATTACTATATGATTATTGATACTAACTTACTATTTATTTTACTAAATCATTTATTATATTACTTATTAAATTATTATTTATTTGAATGAATTATTATTTATTTTACTATATAGCTGAGGCCACTGTATAAAGTTATTATTTATATTAGTATATTATTATTTATTTTACTAACTTATTATTTATTTGACTACATCATTATTGATTTTACTGTATTACCACAGGACGAATATCACAGTATAAAATTATTATTCATTTTACTCTATTAATTGAGGACAAAGGCCACGGTATGAAATATTTAATTATTAATAATATTTTTAAAATAACTAATAATTATTTATTTAATTTCTTATTTATTTCATTATATTAACACAGGACAAAGGTCACTGTATTAAACGTCACTCTGGATTACTTCTCCTCTTAAAATCACACACACTTAAAAAAGAAAGACGGTTCTTTAGGGTTCCTTAGTAACCACAGTGGTTCTGTATCCAACCCTGATCACTTAAAGAACCCTTAGAATGATTAAAAGGTTCTTTAGATGATTTATTATATGAAGTCGCTCAGTTATGAAGATGATTATTAATATTAGAGCAGATTAAGGAGATTGAACTGATCAGCTGCTGCTGCTGAGCTGCACACTAAGCCGCTTCTCTCCAACCGGCCGGACTGCGGGAGATAAACTCCACACAGGAAGGACCCCGACCGGGATTCGAGTTATGACGTCGAGTTATGACGTCAGCACCACCTCCTTATAGGGGCCACATACTGTAAACCATATAAGGACGTAGGTGACGTCACAGTCAAGGCAGCCGCTTGGCGCAGAGGGACTGTGAGGTGGTTGAGCTGCAGGATGAAAGGTCGCGGGTTCGAACCCCACGGCTTCTCTCCCCGCAGCCCGGTAGGGCAGCGCGGGGGGAGCTGCAGCGAGGCCACACCAAGCGGAGGCCGGTATTTTTGAGGATTCAGTTTTTTTTGTTGACAAAATTCCATCTGTGCTGTTAAAGCGCTGCAACAGTTCTCTACATATTACAGTTATGAAGATAGTTCAGGAGAGTAACTGAGGGAATTAAACATGCTATTAAAACGGTCTGAGTCTAATCAGGTTCAAGTGTTTTTGTTAAAATTCCACTAAAATCTGGATTTTTTTTTCTGAATTATTTGTTTCCATGTTACATATTTTGTGTATGTGACGTCATCGTTAATTGTGTACTGTCACTTTAAGAGTCACGGTATTGCTGCGCGGCCTGGCTTTAACCCTGACAAATCAGCCGCATGAGAGAGAGAGAGAGAGAGAGAGAGAGAGGGAGAAAGAGAGAGAGAGAGAGAAAGAGAGAGAGAGAGAGAGAGAGAGAGAGAGAGAGAGGGAGAAAGAGAGAGAGAGAGAGAAAGAGAGAGAGAGAGAAAGAGAGAGAGAGAGAGAGAGAGAGAGAGGGAGAAAGAGAGAGAGAGAGAGAAAGAGAGAGAGAGAGAGAGAGAGAGAGAGAGAGAGAGAGAGACTTTTTGACTTTTAACAACACTTTATTATAACCATGTCTGACTCGGCTGCCTGGCTACATGATTTCTCCAACTCGTGTCCACTGCCAGTTTGGCCTGAGCAGGAATCAAATTCAGTAACTGACACTTGAACCTCTCCCTCTGGACATATTTAAAACCAAGGATAAAAATACGAACAGTAAAAATCACATTAATAGACAGAAACACCGTCTTTAAAACATCAAAAAGGGGACGACCAGATAGCAAAACAGTTCTGGCCCAAATCCGGGCCACACTGCTTCAACGGATTCGGCATCAGCCTTTGGGTTGGAGTCCCATCTGGGTCGGTTTATGCATGGGAAAACTTTGTCCATGTTATAGTTGACTGAATTCTACCATGTTAAAAAAGTATTTGCAGCCTCATATCAGCTAAGAGGCTTGAACGATCCTGAGCTCGCCCTCCAAGAAAGCAATAGCGCCCAAAAAGAGCAGTTGAAGAGTTTCCTTAGGTGATCAGGAAGGTGCAATCTTGCTTGTTTGGAATATAAACCTACAGCCACACTAAACTGCTCACAAGCAGGTCAAAAATTCCTCCACAGAGCAGCACACATGAACAGCTGTGGACGAGGTTCCTTAAGTGATTAGGCAGGTGAAATCTTCAGTCGTGTCAAATGAGAAGCCAACTTTCCCAAGGTGGTTGATCAAGCTTCTCAGAAAGCCCAGATGTCATTTCAAGAGCTACATCAATGCTCTGGAACAGACAGAGATGGGAGAGCAGAGTAATTAGCTAGCTAGAAAAAAGCTAACTAAGAGCAGGTCCAGTCCCGCTGTCTCCAGTGGGACGTTTTGACACACTCTCCGGTGTGGCGGTGTGTCCATTACATTTTGTTTTGTCCTGATGCATTTTCCCCTTTTCTTCTCTTCCTCCCGCCCTCCCGATCACAAGCCAGATGAAACCATCTTCTAATGACTCGTTCTACCTCCATCTCAGTGGCCTGGGAACATACTGGGTTTCTTCTTACAGCTTCTAATTCAGTTTCATTTAACAGATGAATCGGCTTATGCGTCTTTCAAAATCAATGCCAACTTTCTTTGTACTGTAAAGTGGGGTCATCTGTAGGGGGGATAGTATCCTAGGAAGAATATTCTTTTTAATGAAGTTTATCCTCCCTGTCCATGAAATCGGCAGGTCCGTCCACCGAGCCATGTCCTCCTTAACCGTTTTAAGTATTGAAAAAAAGATTTTAGCGCACCAAGCTTTTTTTACATTTGGGGAATACTGTATTCCCAAGTAGTTAAATCCATCCAAAGACCATTTAAAAGGAAAAGATGGAGTGGAGGTCAGATCTTCGAACTTCCCAGGCGGGGTTGCTTCTGACTTGTCAAAGTTGATCTTGTAACCAGAAAAACAGCTGAATTCTCTTATCAAGTCTATCAAATGTGATCTGCATACTGAGCTCTAACATCAGTTATCGGACCTGTTTTTATAGCGCCGGGATTTGGAGGAAAGAAGTTATAAAGATCTATATTTACTATGAAGAAGAGAAAATGTCAATTAATCAAATCAAATCAAATTCATTTGTAACGCTTTTTACAACGGATGTTGTCGCAAAGCAGCTTCACAGAATTCCAGAAAAGACAGAGTTTTAACAAGGATGTAAAACCCCCTGGTGGGCAAGCCAGGGGCAACAGTGGCAAGGAGAACCTCCCTCAGAGCTGAGGAAGAAACCTTGGGAGGAACCAGGCTCACCAGGGGGACCCGTCCTCCTCTGGTCAGACTACCTACAGAGTTATTATACTACTAATATTAATAGCAGTAATATTAGTATTAGGAATAACTAGGAGTCCATGAGAACATCAGTGTAGGGTGGGCAGCTAGTCCAAGGCAGGTGGTGGCAGCTGGGGCGTGGGCAGCTGGTCTGAATCGGGCAGCAGGAGGGCTCAGCAGTCGGTCGTCCTGAAAGAAAGCAGGGAGAGGGAATTAGTTTTATTCTATCCGTTTGTACATAAACAGGGAATGTGAACATTCCCAGGGTGTGGCTAACGACTCCGGCAGATCTGACTATGACAGCTTAACTAACAGGAGAGAACCAGAAGGAAACACAGACACGGCAGCACTCTGAAACAGTCTGGCATCCCTCCGCTCCACCGTCCACAAACCTGAGTGACCGCGTGAAAGCAGGTCAATTAATAATAATAAACAAAACAAGGCCTATTGGATACACACACATAATGCACATAATAAGGAAAATAAGGTTCATTATCAAATATATCTCCGTAATTAAGGGGGAGGGGCTGTATTACATGTACACATGCATGACGGTGAGGCAATTGGGGGGCTGCAGGACCCCCTGATACAAGGGGAAAACACTTTTCTCAGGCTCTGGTTAAAGATCTGCCCCCTGTATTCTCAGTTTTAAAGGCGATTTAATAAGAATAAAAGTTACTGAGTGAAATGATCACACAGATCCAGATGATCAGCATCACTGCTGTGACCCAGAAACCTGAGAAGGATCCATGTGCAGATTTATCGACAGCAGGGCAGTCCAGAACTCGGAGTCAAAAGGCAAAGCAAACAAGGTCGTAACAGAGGTCAGTCCAGAAAAGCCGGACAGACAGAGCAACGGGCAAAAGCAGAGGTTCAAAACACCAGCAAGACAGACGGACCAACTGCTCAGTAGTCAGACACAGAGGAGCGGGCGATGCTCCACACTGACTGGCTGAATGGGAGGAGTATTTAAGGTGTGACTGATCAGGGAGGTGAAGGTACAGGTGGTTTGGTTTGGGGAACAGGGCTGTTACTCGGGAGAGTGAGACCTCTGGTGGCCAGATAGTGAATTGCTGACAATTGTTGTACTTCTAATCCACTCTAGCTGTAATACACACTGTAAAAAAAGATTTTTTACAGACATTGACCTCAAAAAATAATTTATCTAGACTATTATTGATTTAACTTTAGCTTTTCTTTGAAAGACCCTTTGGGTTATTTACTTAGATTTGTGTGTGTGTGTGTGTGTGTGTGTGTGTGTCTGTGTATGTGTGTTGTATAGGTGTGTGTGTGTGTGTGTGTGTGTCTGTATGTCTGTGTAGGTGTAGGAGTGTGTGTGTGTGTGTGTCTGTATAGGTGTAGGGGTGTGTGTGTGTGTGTGTGTGTGTGTGTGTTTGTGTTGTATAGGTGTGTGTGTGTGTGTCTGTATGTCTGTGTAGGTGTAGGAGTGTGTGTGTGTGTGTCTGTATAGGTGTAGGGGTGTGTGTCTGTGTATGTGTGTTGTATAGGTGTGTGTGTGTGTGTGTGTGTGTGTGTGTGTGTGTCTCTGTGCTCCCCTAACAGATACGGCAGTGTCTCTGTGTGAGACAGGCTGGGAAATGTGGGATGTTTGTTGCTGATTTTTGTAAAGAACTCTTTGCGGATCTCCGTGAAT